>NW_013530893.1:1215277-1327501 GCF_000836235.2 Papilio xuthus | reverse complement strand
ATTTCTGACTATACGTCATAAAACAAAAAGAAGAAATACAAATGGTCCCGTTCAATTATTTTGTTTAATTTACGACACTGCGGCAGTACGGTGCGGTGTCTAATACCGTTTTAGAATTTAAAAAAAAAGCTTTGACAGTTTGATTTTTTTTCAAAACGTCAACCTTACGAACGGTTTTATTGCGTGAAATTTAACGGTGGCTGTTTCCAGAAAATCCCTATTGTATAGTTTTAAAGTAGCCATTACAAAACCGAAAACATGACTGTAACAGTATGAATTTTAATTATCATATTTTTGTCACAACTCAATAACCAAAGACAATAGCTACTGGGAGATGTTGAAAAAAATATTCCTTGTCTATGATATTATACTTTTTTAATTTATGCTTTGTATACTTCTGTATTCGTTCATTTTGACAATTACAAATGCAGCCACATTTTTTGTAAATAAAAAAAAAATCTTTTTTTTTTAATTTATAAACTGGCCGAAATAGGCAATGCGATGGTAGAAAAAATCATATTTAAGTATTCAAATGTAACATTAATACGTTTGTTCATTGAATAAGCATTATCAATTCGCCACTTTCGTATATTTAACTTGGAAAATAGAGATCGTTTGAATACAAAAAACGGTTCAAAGAACGGTCATTTGAGTTTAATAGAAGTAAATTACAACGTCGACGACTAAGGATGTATTACGTAACAATACATAGTAAGACAAATATAAAACTAGAATAATATTAGAAATAATTGTAAAGTTAGATAAGTAACGGTCACATCTAAAACTTAATCGCAACTTGATTTTGCAAAAGACGTTACGCACAACACTATTATTGGATTGGATTCCCTTCGCACGAACGCTTTTTTATCGCGCATTAAAAAATATGGCAACGTTTTTAAAACGCGACGCTTTTTATCGCGCAGTGTCGGTTTTTGATAGGAGGGCAAACGGAATAAAAGTGATTTCAAGGGTTCGTCGGTCGAGAGCTACCAATGCTGTGTTTTAACGCAGCGTTAAAAAAGTGCCCGTGCGAATGACGATAAACAGAGAAACGTAAAATTCCATAAATGCTGGCCGCCATAGCGTTTTTTTTGAGTGAAGTTATGTTGAAAAGTTAGTTTTTAAATTAAAATAAATTTAATTATTGGTTCTTTCCCTTAAATTAATTCGACAAGTTAGGTTGTATCATAGGTATAATGAACTTTATCAAACTCATTTGTCATCTCGGGTGACTCTCTTGCTGTCTCATTCTAACAAACACACACACCGCTTTGTGGGAGCGGAAGACAATTAAAAAATTCCGTCACGTAGTAAAAGAGCTAGCCAAAACCGTGTGGATGCGCTAGTTAGGGCAATGACCCGAACTGCAAAGCCAAAATTCTGTTTACTTGTTAGGGCACTATTAATCTGGTATATAATTTTGTTTGATTTTTTATTTTTTCGTAGATTTTTTTGTATTTTTTTTTAAATTAGTATCATTCGACGTTTAAAATTAAATCACTTATGTCTGATGTAGAATTTATTGGTCGTATTTTATGTAATAAAATAGAAAAATGAACGGGAAATATTCTCGAATCATATCAAAATACTAACGCCATCTATCGAAAATATTAAAAAACTTCTTAATTAGAGTTTTGAGTAATCTTGTAATTTTTAGGTTATATTTGCAGTAGAACGATTTTTTAAATGCGGCTTTTTTTATAATTTCATAACGAACACGTGATGACATTTTTAATTTATTTATAATGTTAATAATTATCACCGGCCAGTATTATTTCAACATGTAATTTATATACCATGTTTTAAACGTATTATAAATCTATTTAAATGCTATTAGTAAAAATTCTTTACAAATCAAGAAACCACAAAGAAAATGTGTCATTTGGTTTACAAAGTAACCACAGTTAAATACAATTATGTAAGAACTGGCCGTTGCTCGCGACAATTCGCGCGGGAATAAAAGAAAAATAGCCTATATGTTCTTCCAGACTATGTTCTACATCTATGACTTTCATCGAGATCCGTTCAGCCCTTCTAGATTTTAAACAAACATCCATCTAACCATCCAACTAAACATTCGCATCTATAATATTAGTATGACGTAATGCGACTAATTTAGTCCACCCTTCCCACCCTTTTTCTCATAAGGAAAGTATGGGAAGTGGAAGTGGGCTTTCCGGACAAGACGATGCATGGAAGGGGAAAATATTTTCTTTGTATGCATCCTCTCCTCCGTCGATTTAAGGTCGATAACGCATATGCAATTGCGTATGTCTATGGGCAACGGTCACTTCGCTATTTCAGCGATTTAAGGTGGCCGCTCACTCGTTTGCCAACTTATGATATAAAAAAAATCCATTATATTGAACCTATAACATTATTCAAGTCAGTTCGCAATATGAGTCTAATTGCGTTCATTGAACCCGAAATTCGCGAGCACATCCCTAGTGCTGGGTTATCGACATTTATTTATCGATATCGTTCATATGAACCAAATATAGTTCAAAGTTGTCAAACTTCCGATGTTCCTTCCGTAGCAACAGTGTAAATGGAAATAGGTGAAATGTCGATGACCGAATCACTCGCAATTTATAATCATACGAAAATAAACTCTATTTGTATGCTGATAAGTTTAATAATTCTTTGAACTATGTTTAACTAGATTCGATGTATTAAAGCAATAAAAAATCGCTATACAATTAACGAAATTACAAATATCATTATTGTAGTTAGTATTTTCAAATTAATCTTCATGACTATAGGCTCAGTGGTTAGGATTTGCTTTCGTGATGATGGTTTCAGGGTCAAATCAAATATCGCAAGAGAGAGTAAGTTATTAAATAGGTATAGAAAACTAGCGATTTTTATAATACAACTAGTGGTCGTCCGCGACTCCGTCTGCGCGGAGATAATAATAAAACATAATAAGTAGCCTAAGTGTTCCTAAGTAAGTTCTACCAGACAACATTCTAAATGTATGCCAAATTACGTTCAGATCCGTTTATTCGTCCATCCATACATCTAAACTGTCGCATTTGTAATACATATAAGTAAGATTAAAAAAAGATCTGCCATCTTTGTTTAAAAAACAAATCGCGGCAATGGATACATACAATCTTAGTATTTTTAATAATAGAGCGCCGGTGACTCATTGGTCAAGCACATGACTTGTAATCTACAGGTCCTGGGTTCGAATCCCGCCATGTACCAATGTGTTTTTCTATTTCCGATTTAAATATGTATATTTATCCGACGTTCTTACAGTGAAGGAAAACATCGTGATGCTGCATATATCTGAGAAGAAATTCAATGATATGTGTGAAATCAACCCGCACTTGGCCAGCGTGGTTGACTATGGCCTAATCACCCTTAACTAAGGGTAGGCTCCAAGCCCCACAGTGGGGGCTTATAGTGAGCTGATGATGATTTTTAAAAATGTTATTATTAATAGTAGTTCTATATTTAAATTAATTAAAATATTAATTAAAATAAAGATTTTCTTACTTTGTCATCACATATTGCTTTTAATAACGGTTTCTCGAAAAGATATAATCGAATTTAAAAAATAGTATCATTTTTCAATTAGAAAAAAAGTTAAATAATTTATCATTATTATCTTTGCAATCAGTGTAAGCAAATAAAAAAGCAAACGTCCAATATAAAGTACACTTTATCCCGATTATTTTGAGGTTAGGAATTAATATCATATTTTAATACCGATACAGAGTAAAAAAATTCAGAGCATTTTTAAAATAATTAATTTGATATTTTATGTAATCGATTTAATCGAGAATCGCATTAGCAAATTACATTGGAATCGTTTACGAGTCGCTGTCAGTTGCCAGTGCTTCTCAAACTTATAGCCTGACCAAGAATTTAACTAAAAAGAGGGCGCTATAATCGCTTTTTATATTGCAACACTTGTATGCTTCAATACGATTTAAAATCATTGACATTTTATGTATTTTGACAGCCAAAAACTTATTTCTTACTAATATTATAAATGCGAATGTTTAGATGGATGGATGTTTGTGTGAAGGTATGTCCAGAACGGCTGACTGGATCTTGATGAAATTTGGCGCAGATGTAGAACATAGTCTGGAAAACACATAGGCTACTTATAAAGTTTTATTTTAATTCCACGCGGGTAGAGTCGCGGGCGACAGCTACTTATGTTATAAAGACAAAAATTACATTTTGACTACTTGTCAATAATATTGACAATGTCATATTGACTAATTCTTTATTTAAAATGTTGCCAATAAAATTAATTTTATACGTATTCCGTAAGATTGCGAGATTTTTTTCACAATTCTTGGGGTCGTTGACGTCAATTTTAACATCTGGCAAGTTTCCGTTCGTCAAATTGATATATTGCTAATATAGTTGAACTGTAACTATAGTGCGATAAACTTAACTGGCCCGGTGAGTGACGCATTGTTGCTTCAGTAAGGTCTTTCCGAAAATATTCTAAAATATTTCTAGCTGTCGCCCGAAATTCAGTCCGCGCAGCATTAAAAAAAACTTAATAAGTAGCCTATGAGTTTTTCTAAACTACGGTCCACATCGATGCCAAATTTCAGAGAGATCCATGCAGCCGTTTTCGAGATACCTGCTAACAAACATACATCCATCCATCTAAACTTTCGCATTTATAATATTAGTAATGATGATAGAACTATGACAAAAACTTTGGCACATGGGTGGAGTGCTTTGCTATTATAATTAAGATATTTATTCCTTCCGGGTCAAATAAGTTTGTCGGACTGTAGTTGAACTGTAGCCAGCTATAACAGCATTTTGTACGGATTTTACGAACACTTCCCGTTTCGCTCGTTTAGTTGGTGCTTTATTTAATTACGCGGTAAATAATCGTTGCCGACAACAAGTTTTGATAAATCCTTAAATGAGAATGTTTGGGTGGATGGATGTTTGAAGATATCTCCAGAACAGCTGAACGGATCTTAACGCAATTTGGTATAGATGTAGATCATAGTCTTAAAGAACACATAGTCTTCTAATTAAGTTTTTTTTTAATTCCGTGCTGACGGAATCGCATGCGACAACTAGTAATAAGAAACATGAATGAAATTCTTAGTCACCTACGCGATGAATGGAATAGCGTAAATAAAAAAAATCAATGAGTCAGTCGTTATGAGGGACGTTTCGTAACAGACGGCGTAAACAAACTGATATCATCAATGACCCCAGTATTGCCGCAACTAAATATATTTATTTAATGTTTATAGTATACAGTCGGACAACCTTATTTGACCCGGTGAACATAAATATAAAAACTATAAAAATGCTACAATATGCTAATCGAACTATAACTGTCGAATCTTTCTTTCTTCTTTCATCTTGTCATGTTTTTTCTTGTGTATTTTTTATTCATCATCACCTCACTATAAGTCCCCACTGAGGGGCTTGGAGCCTACCCTAAGTTAGGGTTGACTAGGCCATAGTCAACTTAAGCCCAGTGCGGGTTGACTACACACATATCTTTGAATTTCTTCGCAGACATGTGCAGCATCATGATGTTTTCCTTCACCGTAAGAATATCAGATAAATGTACATATGTAAACCGGATATCGAAAAACACATTGGTACATGGCGGGATTCGAACCCAAGACCTGCAGATTATAATTCAAGTGCTTAACGCCTGAGCAATTCTAACAGCTATAGTAGCGCCCCTCCTATGTAACCAGGTAAGCTCTTAGTTATATTCTTTCATACTGCTAATGAGCTGATTTTATAGTTTGTCTAGTCCAATTATGAACTGACGAAGTTAACAATCTTTCGACGAGAATGTACCGGATGTAGCCATCAATTTACTAATCGGTCAAAGTCAAAACCGATCCTATGATGTTGCCGATTTCATCATTAAATTTTTATAATAAAAATATACAACTTATATGCCAAATCGTGAATATTGCGGTCATTGACACTAAAGTATTAAAAAAAAGGACTGAAACAAGATCAGAAAAAAAACTAAATAAGTCAGTAAATTTTACTATCTTACTAATATTATAAATGCGAATGTTTGGATGGATGGATATTTGAATTTTCAGAGCGGGTGCATGGATCTCGCTGATATTTGGCATAGATGTAGAACGTAATCTGAAAGAACACACAGACTACTAATTACGTTTTTTAAATCTAGTAAATTTTAACAAAGTTCTTATTCAATTAGCTTCATATTATATTTTATCTAGTTATGGCTACTCTCTTAGTGGAAAAAGGGTTTAATAAGACGAAAGTTCGGTATCATGCGTAGGTAAAGTTTGTTCGTAGAAAGTTAGGGTATTAGCTATTGATCGAAAGTGGAAAGTGTACTTTAGCGGTCACTAAAGGTACTAAAGTCCGACTTTCAATGCTATTTATATAATGTTAAGTTATTTTTAGAATTTTATAACATGAGAGTAATGAATCATAGTCGCAATACTTATTAAAACATTATTATATGATTGCTAATTTAGACTACGATGAAATATCACTATAATAGCATATATGGATAGATGTATGTACAATCGAAGAATCTAGCGGTATTACACTTAAAAGCTACAGTTGTTTTAACGTTTCGTACGATACGACGCGAAACAACAACAAATAGCACGCAATTTTAATGTGTCTGTACGAAAAAAGTTAGTGGTACGACATGGCTTTTTACTATTATGCTGTAATTTGTGCATTTCAGTGCTTATATTATTTTTGTAAAAAGGGACGGGAGTCTCATTGCGAGGTACATTATTTTACCAACGCCGCGAATTTTCCTGACTGTACATATAATAAATAAAGGTACCAGGATAGCATCAAATAGATCCTCTGCATATGTAAATTTTTCTCCACGTGACATAAAATTTATTAAATAAAAATTATGAATTCAAAATTATATTTTTCTAATTTAAGGAGTATCTTCAGTATTACTTATAAAGGTTTCATTCATAATAATCATCATCAGCTCACTATACGTCCCCACCGAGGGGCTCGGTGCCTACCCTTAGTTAAGGGTGATAAGGTCATAGTCAACCACGCTGCCCAAGTGCGGGTTGACTTCACACATATCTTTGAATTTCTTCTCAGATATGTGCAGCATCACGATGTTTTCCTTCACCGTAAGAACGTCGGATAAATGTACATATGTAAATCGCAAATCGAAAAACACATTGGTACATGGTGGGATTCGAACCCAGGACATGCAGATTGATACTATGATTATTTCAAATATAAAAAAGTTTGTTGAACTGGAAATACCCAGATGCTGAAACTCGTTTCCATTTAAAGGAAATATGACATGTTACATACAAAAGATGTATTGTGATGTAGCAACTATAATATATGACCAATCCATTCTGTTGAATTGTCTTAAAAAATTTATTGAATACCAATAAGTGATCGAAAGATAATTTTATTAGTATTTTTGGCAAATGAAAAAATTGGCCTATAATTAATTGGATTTTGTTTTAAATTAAATCAATGATCTTATGTTACTATCACTCAAATCAAACTGTTATCTTTGACTAGCTGTCGCCCGCGATTCCGTCCGCGTGAAATGGAAAAAAAACTTAATTAGTTCCCGACAATTATTCGATTTTTTCTCACCTTTGAAACCTTCCCTAGACCTCCATGAACATTTTAAGACAAAGATAAGATAAATCCGTTTAGCCAATCTCGAGTTTTAGAGAGACCAACGAAAATTTTTCCCCGTTTTTGCAACATTTCTAACTGATGCTTCGCTCTATTGGTCGCCGCGTAATGTTATATAGCATAACGCCTTCCTCTATAAATGGACTATCAAACAAAAAAAAAAGAATTTCAAAACGAACTAGTAGTTCCTGAGATTAGTGCGTTCAAACAAACAAACAAACTCTTCCGCTTTATAATACTAGTATAGATATTATCTTTGATTTTTTTTAATTTACAAACAACACAAAACAAATGAATAGGTCATCGAAGTCATTGACCTAAGTCAACTCTGACATAGGATTCAACATTCTATTTCGCGACAGATACGATAAGAAAAAAAAACTCAAAAACTACTTAAAATAAAGAACAAATTAGCGTATCATTTACGTGAAAGAAAAAACTATAAGCTATTACTATACCATGGTTTTTTCTTAAACGCCGTACGAATTTAAAACGAGCCTTCGAATGCCGAATGTCGTTAGAAATTCGGGCCAATAATGATAGTAATGTGATCACTCCGATGAGTCAATGGCCGGTGAAATGATTCGTTCAGTTCATTCACCTTTCACCCAATTTGCCTAAAAGCAACGCTTGCGAGTCGCGAGCGCCAAACTTTGACGCTTTTCGCGCTTTGGACGCGCAACAATTGTTTATCTACTTTCGAATAGGCGTTTCTTTTTTATTTTCTTTTTAATTGTAATATTTACTTGAATAATAGTAATACATTATATTATTATTTAACTTGAATTATGTATTTTTAATATTAAGTCAAATCAACATTTAAAAGACACCGTTATCGTTGTTTCAATTTTCTTTAAATAAAATTAATTTACACGATGATCTTAAACTCTAATCTTATATTTATATTTTCTTAATAACATAAATAAGAACAATGTCTATTTATAGTTGTTTGTAACTGTAAAACTATACAGATCTTGGTTAAAAAGATGAGCAAAAGACTACACATTGAAATAGCACATAGGCTTATTTATTCCACGCGGAAAGTTACCAGCAACAACTGGTATGAACCTGCAGACTATATTTTCGTGATGTTAATTCCAAAAGAATGTGATCAGACTTTCGAAGAACCGAAAAATATGTCACGAGTGAAAGGTAACATCGTACGCCTACTGACGCGGCATTTTAAAGGAAAAATTCGAGATCTTTTCAACAGCAAACAATATTATAAATCTGGGTCGTCTTAAACATAAAGCTGAGATATTTTTATACACCATTTAGATTAAAAAAGTAAATAACAAACTTTTAATTTGATTGCACTAAACGAGAAAAATCATTACAATGTTCCTATCTTCTAGCACTATCATCAGACCGTGGTTAACTTGTGTAGATCAATTCTTCTTCATCTTGAGGTGCCTCTTCGACTAACGAAGATTGGCGATCAGTTCTCCATATTTTCCCTTGTCTCTTGCGAGGTGAAATAGTTGGGCGGGCTCGCAACCCCTGTCAACTTTGAACAAAAGTTCAACTCACTTAATATTGAACTGTTGAGTTGCGACTCAATAACTAAATTAGCAGCTCATGGCTCACTGCGATGTACTACATTGCAAGCCGATGAAACGCAAGCTAGCTTGGAAGTCGCAGAGTGACTGATCGTAACTGCATACAAATTGAGCTGCGAGTCGGTTCAAATACTAGACATATGAATTATGAGCTGATTTGAAGATCATCAATTTTAGAAGACTCATGAATTGGTCGTTGCTAAGAAAAATTTCCACTGACGTTTTTTGACTATTGATTTGACTGCTTGCACTGTATATTTGACGATGACAGCACAACCTCGTTATAGTCGTTCATTTAGTGGGAAAGAGGTCTTATGGCAGTCATCGTAGAAGACCATTTCAGTATTTCCGTTGCCAATGGCATCATTCTTGGAGCACTACGAATCTTATGAATCTCATCATCAACCGTTTTAATGCTGCATAAAATCTAACTGTCCGACCAAAATGAACCGTCATGTAAAGGTAGGTCGGTAAACGGTATCAACATTGAACTCGAAAAAGTAGAACGATGACCGCGGATTTTTGGCGTTTAGAGTCGTCGTGGAAAAAAATCGTATGTGACCGTAACAATGCTAATATCGTCATTTGATGAATTTCCCAGCGATTGTAACTAGCGAAAGATTTGCATTCAAAATTATCAATACTACAGCTGTAGCATACGAAAGATAATCACAATTTGACAATGATATTAAACAAGAGATTCATCAAATTTGAATGTTGTGATTATTAGTTAGATTATTAAATAACGATGTTAACAATTTAAATGTGACATACAAGTACGTTGGCGGGAGAAAGGTCGCGTGTTGGTGAGAGGCGAATTTTTACATCGTCTGCGCCGGGCGTGGCTATAGAAAGCGTTCTCGTAGTATATCTGTTTATTTAATAAAATTGTACTTTAAATGTTAAATAAACTAAATATGTTAATGCGTTACCAAATCTAAACAATCTTAAATAAGGAAAGTTATTTACAATGACTTAAAACGTATAAATGTGTTAGCACTTGAAGTGTTTTCAATCGTTTACTGTCTCCAAGTTATAGTATATGGCCAGTATTTATATCCCTTAGTTAAATACTAAGATCGTCGGTGGCTCAGTGGTCAAGCACTTGACTTGCAATCTGCAGGTCCTGGGTTCGAATCCCACCATGTGCCAATGTGTTTTTCGATTTCCGATTTACATATGTACGTTACTTATCTGACGTTCTTACGGTGAAGGAAACATCGTGATGCTGTACATATCTGAGAAGGAATTCAAAGATATGTGTGAAGTCAACCCGCACTTGGCCAGCGTGGTTGACTATGGCCTAATCACTCTTAACTTAGGGTAGGCTCGTATATCGTAAGAAGTATAGTAAGCTGATGATGATGAATTAAATACTAAAAAATAACGATACTGTAATAAAGACAAAAGCCCTCAATAGTTTTGTATTGGTTGGTAAAATGTTAAAGAAAACCTTTTTGGTTAATTTAAATCATTAAAAGATGTATATATTAAACTGCTTTTTTTTGGTAATGGAGCTGAGGGGGCAAATCTTCAAAAGATATTCTACCTTTTGTATACCAAATGATATTTGGGTTATAAGAGATTTCTACTCACTAAAACTTCTTCGGTGATTATCCTTAACTTAGTATCTCCAATAGAACACATCCTGACCCTCTAAAGTGCGGTCTACACACAAGACATGAAAATATTTCCTCATGTCTTTAAACTTGACAACATGGAACTAATGTTAAATTATAGTAATAAGAAAAATTCAAACTTTTTATTTCCCATTTTCGTGTATGTTATGTAGGGTTGCCAATCTTAAATTTTCAAATCTTTTGTCATCTAAAAATATCCCATAGCTTCAAGAATCTTGAATATTTTTTTTTCTGTTTCTTTTTTAATATTTAAAACGATTATATAAAACTCAATAATTTACAAAATATTATATTAATGAGATATTAATATCGTATATTAATAATAATATCCATTATAAAATAATTATACTTATAATTAAAAAATAAAACAATTAATTATTTCGTAAATATATAAAACTGAAATTTTAAATTTTATTGCAAAATTATTGAACTTTATTTTAGTTTTTAAACTTCCGTACATCAAAGGAAAAAAACGGAAACCTTATAGGATCACTTTGTTGTCCGTCCGTCTGTCTGTCAAGACCATTTTTCTCAAAAACTCGTGAAGGTATCAAGCTGAAATTTATTTCCATAGCAAAAAAATAATATAAAAATAAATTGCTGTTCGTTAGTCTCGCTAAAACTCGAGAACCACTGAACGGATATTTGAAGCATCACGATGTTTTCCTACACCTTAAGATTGTCTGATAAATGTACATATGTAAATCGAAAAACACTTTGGTATATGACGGGATTCGAACCTATGACTAGATTACAAGTGAAGTATTTAACTCCTGAGCCACCGATGCTCTATGTATACGTAATTTAGTATTTATAATATTATGTCTGTTACTATCACGCGAGTTAAATTTTTCCATGTTCGTTTACAAGCGACCTAATGCTAAACCAACGCGCGGACAGTTACCTAACCTCAATACAACCTTCTCGGATTACCAAACCCACCAGCTAACTCTGACCTTTATATATAATACTAACACTTCAATCTTGTAAACGATGTAAGGTTCATGTTTATATGGTCGGTGTAATACAAGGTAATACAACTGGGTTTGTCTACTTAATCTTACTAATATAAATGCGAATGTTTAGATGGATGTTTGTATCTCCAGAATGACTGAAAGGTCATTGATTAAATTTGACATACATATAGAACATATGTATCGTTTTAAATGTCACTTATGCTACTAATTATCTTTTTTTTTAATTACGCTCAGACGGAGTCGCGGGCTAAGGCTACGTCTTAATATCTTTTTTATGTTATTGTAAAGTTACATTCTTTCTGTAAAATATCATATCAATTGGGTTGATTCGTCTTTAAATATAGATGTCGATGTTACAGACGGACACTTGTATTTGTATGTATATAAAGAGTGTGAGATCAGGGCACATGATGGCTAACGGTCGGAGTGTTGCGATGATATTAGCGAAGCCTTGTAACCCAGTTTATTTGTACCGTTGCCGGCCGTCGAACCTACCCTGTGTGGGACATTTATAATGTACACAAGTGTATCGAGTTTAGTACTTTACTTGATTATGTATTTATATTTATACTAGTTGTCGCCCGCGACTACGTCCGCGCAGTTAAAATAACATAATAAGTAGCCTGTATTCTTCAGGATTATGTTATATATGTGTGATAACTTTCAGTAAGATCCATTGAGCCGTTTTGGAGATATTTTCTAACAAACATACATATAAACATTCGCATTTATAATATTAGTAAGATTATAAAATGAATTGCATAATTGAATTACAAACTTTTAACAAATCATTTCTAAATGTTTAATTTAATATCATATTAAATATCTTTTGTGTAATAAATAACATATTCTTCTATATATAAAAGAAAGTCGTGTTAGTTACACTATTTATAACTCAAGAACGGCTTAACCGATATGCCTGAAAATTGATGAGGAGGTAGCTTAGAGCCAGGAGACGGACATAGGATACTATTTATTCATTTTTTTTTTCGAATTTATGCCTTGAAGAGCTGCTTTTTATTTAACTTACTAATATTATAAATACGAATGTTTAGATGGATGTGATGTGGATGGATGGATGGGTGTTTGAAGATATCTTTAGAAGGGTTGAACGGATCTCGATTAATTTGGCATACGTATAGAACATAGTCTGAAAGAACACATAAGCTACACTAATTTTTTAAATATCCACGCGGACCGAGTCGCGGGCGATAGATAGTTTTATATAAAATATGCATAACGAATATTTCGAATGTATCCTCCATCTAACGACTGACCTACTGGCCGAAAAATATATTGTCGTAAACTCCATCATTGATTACAAATACAGTTATTACGAGCCATCGTTGTAACGGGAATTTAGTCACATCCTGTACATGTAAGCTTTGCATACGTTAAGTGTGTCGAATGCCTAATTCCAGTTACCACAATGTTCCCAAGGATGAGAACAGAAAGGGTAGGGGCATAACTTGGAAAATCTTCTTATACATCCTTTCTTTAAATTAAAGGTAGACGACGCACTTCTTGCAGAAAACGCTTACGTAGTCACCCTTTAGTACTATAAAATCAATGTGTTTCTATTGCCAAATACCTTTATAAATACACTAAAATTCGCCCGCGACTTCATCCGTGCGGAATTAAAAAATCTTAATTAGCAGCCTTTCTTCCAGACTGTTCTACATCTATGCCAAATTTTACCGTAGTCAATACAGTCGTTCTAGAGACATCTTCTAACAAACATCCATCCAAACATTCGCATTCAATGCGAAATAAAAACAACACAACTACTTTATATGCATCGTAGATTTTATAATATTAGTAAGATATAATCACCTTTCTCATTCTATTTAAAAAAAACATGTTTTTTATATGTTTTTCGATAATGGAAACCCGCGGTACTCCCAACACAAATCCTACACGATGACACGTCAATCCCGTAATTAGATTAACAGTAAAGAAATGTATCCTAGCAAGAGATCCGCAAGCACTTCCAGTAAGCGCGGTAATAGACTGACAACGATCCAGTACTATACTGGTTACAGAAAGCACATTTATCTAGATTTATTTAAATTCCAGCCAACACGGCAGCCAAAATGTGTTAATTACATTGCTAAATATTATGAAACTATGTATATACTAGCTGCCGCCCGCGACTCCGTTCGCGCGAAATGAAAAAACAAGCTTATGGGCTCCTCCGACTATGTTCTACATCTATACCAAATTTAACGAGATCCATGCAGCCGTTCTGGAGATACCTACAAACAAACATCCATCCATCTAAGCATTCGCATTTATATTATTAGCAAAATTAGCAGGATTTGAATTAATAATTCCAAACTCAATTGGCTCCTACATATCGTTGATAACATTTCGATTTCCCGCGCTATTTTCTCTTTTCTCATCTTTATTTCCACAATCAAAAAAGGCAAAAGTCTTCGTGGTCAGTATGCCATGCCACCTCATTGGAATAACGAAAACTTCTTGTCTACCAAAGAGATGGGATACCTAATTCTTCAATCAACACCCATTTAGAACCTAACTTTAGAAGTGGCACAGCTAATAAGGTTTTATAGATTTTAAATTAAAAAAAAATTACCAGTGTCTCTTCTCGTTGCATACATCGGTGTCATAAAGCCGTGTTCAGATCACCGTTATCTCGCCATCCTAGTTCCGAGAGGCCCCATATCAGGCGAGGTGTAACTGTTAGTCACTCGTTAAATAACATCACTATGTAGGTCAACCGTTATTGATAGTACACCTTAATTTATGGTCTAGTCCGCATCGTCGTACTTACAACCCTTTTCCACTTATCTGATAGTCGCGCGACTGTACAGCAGCGAATTTTTTAGTTACAATGAATTATATCACCATCATCAGCTATACGTCCCCACCGAGGGGCTCGGAACCTACCCCAAGCTAGGGGTGATTAGGCCGTAGTAAACCACGCTGGCCAAGTGCGGGTTGGTTGACTTCACATATCTTTGAATTACTTCTCAGATATGTGCAGCATCAGGATGTTTTCCTTCACCGTAAGAACGTCGGATAAATGTACATATTTAAATCAGAAATGGAAAAACACATTGGTACATGGCGGGATTCGAACCCAGGAGCTGCAGATTGCAAGTCAAGTGCTTGACCCCTGAGCTACCGACGCTTTTTCACTTTGTATAAACAAATAAAAGATTTAAATCATTAAACATCGCGTCGTATTCTATTTATATGCAAATAATAAAAGAAAGATTGTCACTAATCGACATTAACTAATAATTACCTTATTTGGTATGCGTTTTTTACTTCACTTTCCATATATGGTCAATTAATAACACAATTCATTTGTTAATCATTTAGAAATGGAAAAAGACGTAAGTTTTCCTTATTTGGTAACAAAGAATTGATAAATTAAGTAAAGTAAAAGTTTTTGTTTAATTTATTTACATATAAGTTTTATTCATATTTACTTACCTAACTTAAGTTGTTAAGTCATCATCATCAATCTGCCCTTATCCCTATCGAGGGTCGGCACAGTACTACTCCTCCATACATCTCTATCAGCCGTCATATCCGAGTCTACCCCCTTCCTATGCATATCTTTCACACAGTAATTCCATACTTTTTTTCGGTCTTCTTCTACCCTTGTAGCCATCCACATTCAATCTCATTACTTTTTTGCTTATATCATCATCATCCCTCCTCACAACATATCCAAACCACGCTAATCTTTTACTCCTCAATTTCTCGATCACTGGCGCTACTTTCAAACTTCCTCTAATATACACATTTTTAAGTTGTTAAGTACTTTACTTAAAGACTTACTTAATGGATACTTAAGGTTAATATATAATCTGCCCTGTAAGACGATTTTAGTGTTTTAACTCTGAGTGCGGTAGTAATTGTACCAGGCTGTCAGAAGTTAGTATACTATTTTTCGTGAATATGTAAATGAAAATAGTTTTGTAAGTCTGTATTCTCATGTGAACGCGTCTAGCTTTACCAGTGGTAGAGCCCGCTTTAACATCTTCGCACGAATCTGCCCGGCTCTCCCGGTGAAATACCACGACCACACAGAAGACAGGCGTGAAGTCGAAGCAATTCCGCGTTTCGTCTGATGAGTGTGCGTCCCGGAGGCCTAATTTAGTCCTCTTTCCCTTCCCATCCTTTTCTTTATAAGGAAAGGATGGGAAGTGGAAGTGGACTTTACGGATGAGAGGATGCATGGAAAGGGAAGATATTTTCTTTCTGTGCATCCTCTCCTCCGTCGATTTAAGGTCGGCAACGCATATGCAAATGCGTATGTCTATGGGCAACGGTCAACGGGCAACTTCGCTATTTCAGCGATTTCAGGTGGCCGCTTGTTCGTTTGACACCTTTTGATATAAAAAAAGCTAAAATAACTTGACAAATTTCTGATATAAATGTAAATAAAATATATGTGTTTTTTAATTGCTTTTATTAATATTTGCTGCTATCAAATTCAATTTGACTAACAAAGGTCGTAAGTCGTTTAAATAACTTTTCTTGTAGTAAATTTCCCAGGTATTTGTAATAGGAAATGTATATATGGGGATATAACGGGCCGTAATGTAGCTGGGAAGAGATCGGGAGGCTGTATGTGGGTCGACCGTTACTGTATCAATGGCGGTACTAACCTTTGGACTCCATGTTTAGTACGCGGATGTACTCTGATCATGTTAGAGTTTACAAGAAAAACTTTATGCTGAGTATTACAGTTAAAAATATAAGCTTAACCTTAGTATATCTTACTAATGTTACTAATATTATAAATGCGAATGTTTAGATGTATAGATGAATTGATTTTTGTTAGAAGGTATCTCTAGAACGGCTGCATCTCGCTGAAATTTACAATAGATGTAGAACATAGCCTGGAAGAACATATAGACTAATTAAGTTATTTTTAATTCGGTGCGGTCGGAGTCGTGGACGACAGCTTTGTCTTTAGAAAGCAGAGAGCAGATATTGAATACAAAGACTGTTTACTGGCCAGTGTCTTTGATACAACTAACCAATAAGTTTGTTACGAAAGAGTTTGGATATGTAATTTTAATAAAGAGTAGAGTAGTTTAGACATAATTAGTTAGAATTCTTTAGAGCGAATGGCTTACGTTAACCAATCAAGTGTCAGATTTATTAGTCATCATCATCATCATCAGCACACTATAAGTCCCCACCGTGGGGCTCGGAGCCTACCCTAAGTTAAGGGTGATTAGGCCTTAATCAACCACGCTGGCCAAGTGCGGGTTAGTTAACTTCACACATATCTTTGAATTTCTTCTCAGATATGTGCAGGTTGCATCGCGATGTTTTTCTTCACCGTAAGAACGTCGGATAAATGTACATATATAAACCGGAAATAGAAAAACACATTGGTGCATGGCGGGATTTGAACCCAAGACCTGCAGATTGCAAGTTAAGTGCTTGACCCGTGAGCCACCGACGCTCCTATGACCGATTTATTATTGAGGGGACATAATTGACATTTTAATAAGGCTAATATTGCGCCGATACACCGACACAATGTCGGATTTTCTTCCTAACTATTAAAATTCTAAAATGTTTCTGGATGAGATTCTTCGAACAATCAAATAAGAAAAATAACTACACGATGACGAAATCAATGTACACGCAAGTAAACTTTGAGCTAAGTGACTAACCAAATAAAAGTAGGTCAAAGTTTTTTTCGACATCCGCATTTACTAAATTCTACGTCATTGTCATAAGCTTGTAATTCGATTGTCATAATCTGATTTTGATGACGGAAATTATTGCGTCATAGGTTTTTGATTAGAATGTTAAACGTCATTATATTATTTTCCTGTTACTAATCTTTGTGACGCATTTATTTTTCTTATAATTGAAGATATCATTTTAATAATTTAAAAAAAAGTTATACGAAATCTTTTATCACTATGTTCTACATCGGTGCCAAATTTTTTCAACATCTGTTAAGTCGTTCTGGAGATAATTTCTAACAAACATACATCTAAGCTTTATCTTACTTCTTACTAATATTATAAATGCGATAGTTTAGATGGATGGATGGATGTTTGAAGGTATCTCCGGAACGGCTCAACGGATCTTGATGAAATTTTGCACAGATGTAGAACATAGTCTAGAAGAACACATAGGCTATTTTTTTTTAATTCCGCGCGGACGGAGTCACGGGCTGACAGCTTTAAAATTAGCAAAATTGTTTTCCTTTTTTTTTGTCTAATTATTTACACTTAATTCTTGTTTATAAATGTGTCTTAACAATGAATTAAATAAAATTAATTGTTTAGTCTAGACAGCTTGTTGATTATCTAATCATTTGTCTTTAAGGTACTAGGATAACATAAATCAGTAGCGACCCACATAATAAATTATTTGCATTCAAACACCGTCCGTAGGCACCGGCTGCGTTCAAGATCGATGCTATTGACAATAAACTTCGCGAGGTCATATCCCGCGAACGGTATGTAGGTCAACCGTTCGTCAGTACAAACCGGCTGGCATAACAAATGCAATTATCAACCTTAACGTAGTATAAATAAGTGTTATAATGCTTTGCATATGAAAAGTAAAATTTGAATACATATTATAAACATTTTATGTTGGGAAGTCAATTTTACAGAACAACATTCAGAGATGACACAGTATGATAGTGCGTTTGCGATCACCTGTCTTCCTCTAAATTGCAATGTTAGAAAGAGACAAAGTGTACGTAATTTAAACAGTTTTTTAAATGTTCTTTGTCAAGAGAGATTTTAATAATATATTCCATTTAATGTATTTTATACTTGAAAATAAGGAGCAAATAAACGTCTGATACCAATTTACATTTAAATTCTTAAGTTACACGTATCTTTGCTATAATCAGAGCAATTAAGACGAGAAAAATTGTGTTTCGTATTTAGAAAGTCCCTTGCGGTTGCAGAATTTAATGTAATTATTTATTTCGAATTCAGGAAAAAACAGAAATTGTATTTGATCATTTAAATTACACGAATACTAAGTAAATTGAAAAAAAAATTATTATTTAATGTTTTACTGCCGGCTGAACTTAGTCATGAAGTGACCACTAAGGGCGTCCCTTAGAGTAGATTTAGTAAATTGAATTAATTTAATCTTTTACATCGCATTTATTCGAAGTCTTGAGTACATTTTTAAATCCATTTTACTCAAAGACCTTCTTATCGTTCATTCACAAACTGGGGCGGAGAATACTCTAGGAGATTACTTTCGAAGAATACTCTCCAAGAATACTATAGGTTTCATTTCACTTTGCACCTTTTTATCTGTAAAAATGACGTAAAAATTAAAATTAAACTTTATTCCAATCGTTTAAAACTATATTTTATTTGCGAAATATGCTTTCTGCACCGCTCTGTGTATACGGACCTTTATCTCAACATATCTCTAACTCTTTGTATCACATGCCTTTACTTCCTAATGTTAGGAAGAAAATCCGACACTGTCCCGGTGTATGCACAACACTAGCCTTACTAAAATGTCAACGTTTATGTCCCCTCACTAATCATTTTGACACTTGACTTTGTAACGAAAGCGCGCCAAAAACTAAACTAACTAACTTACATATTAACAATTAAAAAAAAACTTTGATATTTTCCGATAAATTTTCCTCATAAAGCTATTGTATAAACGTATTGTTGAGACGAAATTTTTCTCAGAACCAAAACGTTTATGTAGGTCGTAGTTTGACTTCAATTTGCAGTTCTTTGAACCTCTTTGACGTAGAATTTCATTGCCGTGAAACTGTGTTACATATTGTTATCTCCGTTTTATCAAAGGAAATGAAAGGGATGACAATATACGAGTTACAGCAGTCAAAACCCACTATACTATCATTATGAAACGAGGTGAAGAGATACAGTTAGAACGAACTTTTATATTTAATTTGTATACAAGTGAGATGTAATCAATGTTTTACAAGTTGCAAAGTAAGTCGTATCATTCATGTTTACATCTTATATGTACGAATGTTTATATGGATGGTTGTTTTTAAGGTATCTTCAGAATGGCTGCATAGATCATGCTGAGATTTAAATGTAGAACATAGTCTGCAAGAATTTATAGGCTACTCTTTAAGTCGCGGGCGACAGCTAGTCTACGTTAAATTGAAATATTTTTAAGAATAACGATATTTAAAACATTATATTTTTATTAATTTTTTTATGTAAAGTTTTTTAACTATTATAAATAATTATTGCATACTATAAGTGAAATATAGTAGCCTCATAAAGCAAAAAAAATATATTTTTTAAATTGTTATTATCTTATATATAAAATTCACAATTTCCGTTCCCATACTCCTTCGAAACGGCTTGACCGATTCTCATGAAATTTTGTGAGCATATTGAGTAGGTCTGAGAATCGGCCAACATCTGTTTTTAATCCCGCGCGGACGGAGTCGCGAGCGACAGCTAGTTTTTCATAAAATATAGCCACGTGAAACATGACAAAATAAAAACGCGTGAACAATCACGTGACAGATAACATAAAAAAATTAGTAACGATAATTTACTTTATTGTTTCTTCTAATAAAATTCAAGTTTTCTCTAATTTATACTTTACAAGTAAAATTAAAGAAGTAATCGAAAATAATTTGCTTTGTTATGTTAAAAATATTTTATATATAAAACGAAGCTACACAGCACGCAATTTATGAACGCATACACCTTAGGGTCCTTCAAGAAGCGAGCCTATCACCACCGCAAAGGCCGGCAACGCATCTGCAGTTCCTCTGGTATTGCTGATGTCCATGGGCGTCGTTGAACACCTCGGTGCTGCCGCTGCTCGCTTGCCCCCTTCTGTTATAAAAAAAAAATTAAGTTTATACAGAAACGTCAAATTCTAAACATGGCGGCCATTACGCTACGTCACATTTTCAGTTTAATCAAAATCACGAGAAAGTTTAGTAACATTTGCTTGGTTAGTTTTAGCCTTGGTTTTAATATCAAGTAAAAAAATGTGAAGGAATTTAATTGGTCTAGTAGTTTTGAGTTTTTTCGTTACAAACATAAAAATCTGTTAATGTATTGTAGAATTACGCCTATCGTATCTTTGTCTTGAAATTAAAAAAAATAGAAATAAAGATTATAAATGTCAAAGAACACCAAACAAATCAAAGAGTATAAATATAAAAATCAAACGAGTTGTCATTCGCGGGAAAAAAGATTACCTTGAACGGATATTATAAAAATCATAACATCGACCCGCCTACGCTGCCGTGACGTAGCGCACGTCACGTGACGTCACGTTACGTCACGCAGTGCCGTCGGGTCAACGAACGACCGCCAGTTTAATTTGGCTTGCATCGCAGATAGAACAAAAAACTCGACGCCATTTTGGTTTGTTTTATACGCAGTTTTAACTCTTTTACTATTCTTGTAATGCATTTAAATATGTAAATAAAAATTATACGAGTGCTTACTATAATTATAAAAATGTGGTTTTGGATTGTTATGTCAGAATTAATAGGTCTAATAACGAATAGCTCGAATTATTACATTTGGGACTAAATCACAAAATTTTACATGTTTTTTAATACGTCGGTACAGATAATTAACATATTTTTTTTTAAAATCAATTAAATGAGTGTAGAAATACGCTTAAAATTAAAATTAAAAAAGCTGATTGTGGCCATTTTTTAATTTAAATAAATGCTTATATTTAATGAAATTAATGTTAACAAAAATTAAAAACAGAAAAATGAGTTTACGCTTATAATATCCGAGTCTTCGAGGTCAAGGGCGTAATTGTTTTCATAAATATTATAAATATAAAATCAAATAAATTCTTCTAAACTATTAATAAATTCAAAACACAGACTCGTCATATTAGATGTTGCCATGATGGTTGCAATTTTTTTTTCGGCTGTCGGAAAATGCCTGACCGGTCGACGAACTTCCATCTTGTCCATGACCAGACCATACCGTGACCACGTGACTATGACTAAAATTATGAGTTTTTTATGTTATGACATATTACAACATGTTTTTTTTAATTTAATATCGACAAAATATTTGTTTTAAGGTAATTTTGGAATTATTTTATTTTTTGTTTTTAATAGGTATAATATTATTTTTTTTAAATTACCAAAGACAATAAAAGGAAAAGACAGTCGGAACTATAGCGATATGAAATGTAGGAATATGTCACTAAGAAGGTGAAATAAAAAAAATATATTTTTCTATTTTAAGCCGATTTCAAAAAGGTTATTTTGTCGTCTATATTTTTTACGTATTAATTTACGAACAGCACAATAACATATATTATTTTATTAAATGTACATATATTTTAAAATATTGTTTTCATTTAAAAAGATAATAAAAATATGTTAATTATTAAAAACACGTTTTTTTAAACACTAAAAAAACCTATAAAATAAATATTAATTATAACTGTTTATATTTTATTACTTTAATAAGTTCTTTCATTTATTTTATTGTATTTTTACGACTTCTTATCGAATTTTTTTTTACAATGTTTTTTTACGTGATATAAATTAAACAGAAGTCAATTTTTAACATAAATAATTTCGTACTACTGATTAAAGTGTTAACTTAATGTGTTAAAGGTCTTAGGTCAGTTGGAATGTGTTTGTATAGTTTGCTGACCGACTGTTGTATATTTTCCTCTCGAAGATCTGTCCTGTTTGTGACCTGTGACTGAATGACCATTTTCTAAACAGTGCAACATTCGATTTGAATTGTAATAGGACCTAGATTTTATTAGGGTACTGGATAACGTTAAAAAATAAAAAAAAGTAAAAAAGGAACAATCTTCTGTGAAAGTGTGAAGTGAAAAAGGTTATTTTTACACGTGTCTATTTATAGAGGTCACTGCGCTATTTTAGCGAATTCATGTTAAATTTAGTTGTATACTATAATAAATCATATTAATATTATAAATGCCAATGGATGTTTGTTACTTGTATGACCAGAATGACTACATGTATCTCGCTGAATTTTGTCATAAATTTAACACAGCCTTGAAGAATAATTTAATTCCGCGCAAGAATCGCGGGCGACAGCTAGTTTTTTTTAATAAATTGCTAACAAAATTCTACGGAAATAACAAGACTGTTCGGGGCCACCAAACTTCCGATTCCGTGGGGTCGTCGCTCCTCCCCAGGTGGTTTACCTTTGCCGATAACCCCAAATTCATTAATTCCAATAGATAGCAGGCAGGTTCAACAATCGAACGGATAGTTCCATGCTCTAATTTATCGTACGTTACCCCCCGATATTCTCGATGTCACACGATTCTCGTTTATTTTGTGTGTTTTGAACCGAATGTGAACGTGTGCTTACGTCAAAACATATGTTTTTAGTACAGATTGGCATTTTTTTTTATATTACAAGATTGCTAACGAGCGAGCGGCCACCTGAAATCGCTGAAATAGCGAAGCGACCGTTGCCCATAGACATACACAATTGCATATGCGTTGCCTACCTTTAATCGACGAAGGAGAGGATGCACAGAAAGAAAATATTTTCCCTTTCTATGCATCCTCTCATCCGGAAAGTCCACTTCCACTTCCCATCCTTTCTTTATAAGAAAAAGGGTGGGAAGGGAAAAAGGACTAAATTAGGCCTCAGGGACACACACTCATCAGACGAAACACGGAATTGCTTCCACTTAACGCCGCACATTGAATTGATTGTCTTGTTTTTAGAGTTTACTGTCCACCGCGACTTTTACATCGCGGGCTTTAAAAAAACTTAGTGGTCTATGTGTTCTTCCAGATACTCTTCATTTGTTCCAAATTTTATTTTCATCAATTGAGCCATTAAGGAGACAACTTCTTACAAACATCCATCCATCTAAACACTTTATAATATTAGTTAGATAGTAAGGTTAAACGATAAAGAACTTTACACACAAATCGATTTGTACTTATTCGATTTAAATTATACAAGATACTTAAATATATTAATTAAAAAAAAAAAACTTTCTTATTCCATCAACGAGTCAAGAGATTTTTTTTCGATTTCGCGTACCGTATTTACAAAATATCCAAATTTCCATTCACACTTAATTATATATTACAAGAAGAATATTTTCACTTTTTTATCATCTAATATATTCTCTAATTACGCCTTTCTCTTATTGTGATTATCAATTTATACTAACATGGGCTTTCCTCAACGGAAATATCGACGAAAATTAATTAGCTATTATAATAATAATAATAAAGCCTTTATTGCTGAAGATAATTAGTTTTACTAATTTTCATACATTTTTCTTTTAGTTACATTAACAGTAATATATATCAAAAATAGTTTTGAACCGGCGACTGCTACTTAATCTACAGCTTGTCCTAGAACAAAGGCCTCCTCTAAAGATTTCCATTTCTGTCTATCCCTGGCTTCTCTAATTCATAAACGACCTGCAACTTTTTTGAGGTCGTCTTCCCACCTCTTTAATTAATTTCTGTCTTTAAATCTTTAAATAAAAATTATCTGTTACTGGCCATTTATTCATTGTACAATTTTAAAAAAATAATTATGTCACTCCCGAATCTATCAGCTGTCATCCAGAAAGCGTCCTGTCAAAGTTGGTAGAACCGTTTCGGGGATTACCCGAAACAAACGCGTACTTGCGGACAGACGGAAACTAATGCAAATCCTATACAATAAATATATTTATATAATAGATCTCATTTTATTAGCTCTACTTAATTAGCATGATATGTCATTATAGAAGATAATTCTAGGTTACTAGGTACCCATATCTTACTGGATCCATTATTTTTTCTTTAATGTCATATTTCTTTTTCTTACGGTTCCGTACCTCACAGGAAAAAAACGAAACCCTTATAGGATCACTTTGTTGTCCGTCTGTCAAGACCCCTTTTATCAAAAACGCGTGAAGGTATCAAGCTGGAATTTATATCAAATGTAACATATAAAAAAAATATTTTTTAACTTCTTTTCACTATATGAATGAGCTACTTAAGATGTTCATAATCGTATTTTACTATTGAAAATAAAGTCATAAATTTTGTTTACACACTACAATTTTTATTGGCGTTAAATTTTCTTTAGTTCAATGTCTAGATCAATTTACGAATGATATTCATAATTCGATATTTATTAAAAAAAACGAAGAGCTTGAAGAAACTAGATTTACTTTACAATTAAATATTAATATCCTATATTAAGGTCAAAATATATATCTCCGATAAAACATAAGTTAATCTTACTAATATAAATACGAATGTTTGGATGTTTGTTTGAAGGTATCTACAGAACGGCTCAACGGATCTCGCTGAAATTTAGCATAGATGTAGAACATAGTCTGGAAGAACACATAGGATATTAATTAGGTAATTAATTGCGCGCGGACGGACGCGTGCGACTGCCAGTTAAATTCATTCGTATATGCACATAATATGTATCAGTAAAATGCAAGCAGATGCAAGAAATTATTGCTTCAAACAGTGTCCTCTAATTGAACAACAACTCATAATTTAAACGTATTGGGTCGCATTCCGATAGCAATTAGGGTTGTCACATCTCTAAATTAATGAGCTACTACTAATCTGTGACTTTCATGTTTTTTTTTCCAACAAATCTATATATCCTGGTAAAAGAGTTTGTTTTCGTATTCCATTTTGTCATCTTTATATATAAAAGTCGTGTTAGTTACACTGTTTATAACTCAAGAACGGCTTTACCAATATGGCTGAAAATCGGTGAGGAGGTAGCTTAGAGCCAGGAAACTGATATAGGATGCTATTTATTCTTTTTTTATTTTTTTTTTCGAATTTATGCCTTGAAGAGCTTCTTTTTTCGTTTAGATGGATGTGATGTGGATGGATGGATGGGAGTTTGAAGATATCTCTAGAACGGCTGAACGGATCTCGATTAATTAGGCATACGTAAAGCACATAATCTGAAAGAACACATAGGCTACACTAATTAAGTTTTTTTATATATCCACGCGGACGGAGTCGCGGACGACAGCTAGTAAAATATAATTAGAAGTAGGAAATGACACAGAATGGTTTAATTTAAATATTTAAAAAATATTGTTTCTTTTATGGTATAAAAATTAAGTGACATTTGACAGCCCTATTTAAACAGTTGATAGCGAACTTAATTGGCCGGCGTCTGGCGGGTTAACGACCTCGTGTGTAAAAAGTTCTCAGTCTGTGGTTCGGCACCACGTGGCGTCACCGCATCTGTTTCTATGCTCTCTACTCTGTCGTACACTTGAGCCTTGACTATCACAATGTTATGTACTCCTAGTCCTCAATATTTTTATGTCTTTCATTGTAGATGAAGGCCACTTGATGAAGAAACCTTGAAATTGAAATGTAGCTTACCTACCTCCGTGTTATGTTCTCCTAGTCCTGACCATGGTTTTACTTTGTCATTGTTCAATGAATGTTTAATGATTGTTTTTAAAACACATAACAATTAAGAAAAAAATTAAACTTATATTCCAAAGTCATGATTTTCATATAAAAAAAAATTCTGAACAGGAAACATCACGACTAAAATTCTTAAAACTGGCAGTTTGCGTTCAATGAACTCTTGATAGGTGATCTCAGTTTATATTTCAAAACTATAGTTATTTTATAAGAAATATCTTAAGATTTACAACGTCACTAGCTGTCGCCCGCGATTCCTTCCGCAAAATTAAAAAACTTAATTAGTAGCCTACATGTTCTTCCAGACTGTGTTCATTTGTACCAAATTTAAGCGAGATTTTAGCAGCCCTTGGAGATACCTTCAAACATCCATCCATCTAAACATTCGCATTTATAATATTAGTAAGATTTATATGTAAGTTATAAAAATAATTTAACTTTAATTACAAAGTAAAATAATATTTAATTTCTATAAAGTCCTTTCACATTTAATCTGAAAAAGCCTAGGTTACACAAAAAAAGGGCTTGAAAGAATATTTTATATCTGTTGTGTAGTTTTTGAGTTTATTATGACCAAACAGACAGTTTTTTTTTTAATAAAAGAGGACAAACGAGCAGCGGGAACACCGAGGTGTTCAACGACGCCAATGGACATCAGCAATACCAGAGCAACCGCAGATGCATTGCCGGTCTTTGAGATGGTGATAAACTCGCTCGCTAATTTCAAACACACACAAAGATTTCTTCGCGTCCTTTTACCGAGAACACGAATATAATGTTACGGGGTGTAAACATAATTGCTTTAACACTTACTAAGATTATATAAACAAACGAATTAATGTTGTATCGTATGTGTGAACATTAAAATTAATGATAAGGTATCGAAATGTATTTTCGACTTTTAACTTCGATATTAATTACCATTTAACTTTGCGAATTATGCTACCCTGGTATTTGAAATGTGTAGACAGGTCTGTCTTGGTCCTTGGTCTTGTTTGTTGGGTTCGATCCTAACGAACTTATTTAACCAAATAGCATATAGGGTCTAGCACGAAAATTTGTGAGAAATTTTGTATTAATATTTGTTCAAACCAAAAATCTCATACTATTTTTAACTGTGGATGACAATACAAAGGCGATTGTCACAAACATTCGTACCAGTGTCACATAATTTCATCTTACTAATATTATAAATTTGAATGTTTGGATGGTTGTTTGTTTGAAGGTATCACGACAACGGGTGTATGGATCTCACTAAAATTTGGCATAAAGAAAATAATTTGGAAGATTTTAATACGGTGCGGACAAAGTCGCAGGCGACAGCTAGTCTGTGAGTAACATTCTCTAAATTCTTGGGAAATAATAACTGTCTTTTTTAAATAACAAAAAGTGATTTCACTTAAACTCAGTATGTACAAAAGCGTAAAAAAAATCATGGAAATTCTAAAACATCTCGTACGCATCCTCATTTCTTAACCGTAATTGTTCTTTGTTGTTCGCTTTCATTCAGTAATAACCGTATTAGTGGCATTAATATGGTAATTCACGTTCTACTGACAATAATATAAACACTTATATATACAAAAGATTTGTCTGTTTGTTACGAATAATATCAAAAACTATTCAACTGATTTGATTAATTCTTACACGACGAATAGAAAGCTTTTTAATCAGCGCGTAATATAGACTTGTTTATTTGTTATCAATGTACCCAAGCTAAGTCAGGGGAAAGATGCTAGTGATATTTAAATGTACAATCAAGTAAACAAGCAGTATTACATTTGAAAATAGACAGTTTTTTGAACGTTTTAAGTGTTGGAATGACGCACAACAATAACAACATGGGACGTTAATTTTACATGTGTCTGTACGAAACAAGATCCTTCAGTTGTTCACTTAGACGTAGTTGAGTTTGTATCGTTGCAATGTACCATAAATTTTTTGTAAGTGGAACACTGCAAAATTCTCTGACTGTATTTAAGTTACACTTCGTTACACCTATGATCAAGTATCTTAGACGAATAAGAGCGAATCTTACAACCAGGATGTTGTTATGCATGATTTATCATTCATCATTTTATTAAATCAATTCAACTTTTTTTCTCGAATATTATTGCCAGAAAGTGGAAGAATTTTTCATAACCTCCCATAAAATGCAATAGAAAATTTAACCTCTAAAGAGTAACAATATTGTTAAATCTACAACTACTATTACAGTAAAATCTTACTATTAAATATTATTATTAATACTTAATCTGGATGACCGGTATTTTTTTTTTATTGTGTTTTTGGAAATTATATTTAAGTACGAATTACTATTAAAATGATGAAATATGAATAATATTTTTCGATCTTACCGATAGAAAAAGTTAAGTTTACGTTTAACTTGATTATCGATAAAACGCGAATAAAATGACATTTTCTAAAAATGATTCCTAGCTAGATCGATTTCATTATAAATAAAAAAAATATATAGCTCTATGTAAGTTTTCAATGACCAAAAAGATTTATTACAACATTGTAAAATACTGGCATGAAAGAAAAAAAACTTTTTTTCTTCTATTTATAACGCCCACTGGCCATTAATAATATTGTGATAACGATACTAAATTAAAAGCAAAGGCGCGAATTGACACGTGAATAATAAACTAATGCGAAATACATTAATCATTGAATTAGCATAGAGTTTTTTCAAAAGTTAAAATAAATTATTGACAACTACCGATTAATTAAACGATTCTTTCTTTTTTTATATGGCTCTATCATTTTAACAATCCAAATACACTCCTAAATATGATATGGAACGCTACGGTGAAACGTCGTCGAAGTTTTACCGGAAACTAACTGTCGCCAGCGACTCTGGCCGCGCAGAATTAAAAAAATAGCTTAAGTGTTTTTTCAGACTATGTTTTACATCTGTGCTTAATTTTATCAAGATCCGTTCAACCGTTCTGGAGATATCTTCTAACAAACATCCATACATCCTTTCATATTTGTGATATTAGTGAGATTGGTACGATACTAAGATAAATCGTACTACTTTCTTTAGAATTATCTATAAAACATTTTCAAGACTATAATGAAACATGGCATCTTATTTAATTTTGTATACATTGCCTTTAAAGTGTTCTTAAAACTTTGAATCCTGCATATTGACTATTGCGAACCATATATTAACTATTAACTATTAACGATTTAGTTTGAATTAAAAAAAAATAGCAAGAATTCCTTTAAAATTATTCATAAAGACGTAGTTACCAGATAATAATTTTTATGAGGTGAATATCTGTTGTATTGGAGTCAGATTCAGGCTCATCTCAGGTACATCGGATGCTGTGTGCGTGTCTGTACAGTGACAATGCAGCAGACGCATAGTATTCCTTTAGCAGACGGTGCGGGTTCGATGCCCGGCCGGAGCACGTGGCACTCACACCCGACCGCCGCGCAAAAACTGGGTGCCGTGACTCACTATGTTATAGGGCTGCCACAAAATATCTTATTTTTAATACATGTAAATAGTAACTAAAAGAAAATAGGCACATAATACCAAGTTTTATAGCCTGTCCATGTAGAGGTCAGTGATGTCAAAATCTTATTTAGTATCTTCTGTTTTGAATCCAAGACCTCTAGAAGGTTAGAGGTAAACCCACTGAATCTGATATTTATTGCTATGATCAGGGTTGTCACAGTGTTTTAATTATATTTGCATTTTTTTTAATAAAATTAATCGTACATAATCGACAACCATATATTATACACGCCTAATGAACTCTGTTTACGAGAGCATTGCTACGATTGTTTACGCTGCAAGTAAATAGACTCTTTGATTTACTGACGCCCTGGTACCTCCAATCCATGTTTATCAGGATGCTCATTTTTGGCCAATGTATTTTCATTAAAAAAAAAATATATATAAAATCTTCGTAACATAGATGGGTTTAAAAAAATAAAACAAAGTCCACCACGGACCAACAAAAATCTTAATACACCGAATAACGTATTCTTGCTATTATTATACATAAATGTTTAGATAGATGGATGGATGGATGTCTGTTTGTTTAAAGGTATCACCAGAACGACTCAAAAGAATCTGTCACAAATGTAGAACATAGTCTGGAAGAATACACAGGCTACTTATTAAGTTTTTTTAATTCCGCGCAGACTGAATCGCGGGCGATAGCTAGTGTAGGTTAAGCTTAAAGATAGTAGAAAAAGATAGCTCAGGTTCAAAGCTTTATTTTGTCTAAAATTCTGTGTCTGAATACGTCATGGCTTTTGCATTAGGCATTATTTAAAAAAGGAACTTAATAATCTAAATTAAAATTCATTATATCTCATTACATAAGCAACACTCGATTACATAACTATTGTAACTATGTTCGTTTATTCATTTACGTTTGTAAATAAGACACTCAAAGAGTGTTATTTACAAAATTACATATTAAAATCTAGAATCTAGAATTAAAATTTACACCCAAAAGAAGTATAATTTTAGACATTCCCATCCTTTTCTTTATAAGGAAAGGATGGGAAGTGGAAGTGGACTTTACGGATGAGAGGATGCATGGAAAGGGAAGATATTTTCTTCCTGTGCATCCTCTCCTCCGTCGATTAAAGGTAGGCAGCGTATATGCAATTGCGTATGTCTATGGGCAACGGTCACTTCGCTATTTCAGCGATTTCAGGTGGGCGCTCGTTTGCCACCTTTTGATATATAATTTTTTTTTTTAATTCCACGTGGATGGAGTTGACGGTGACAGCTTTAAATGTAATGCTTTATTTTTTTTATAAAGAATTTTAAGATGACCATAAATACTTTTTTTTTAATTTCAAATCGCAATGTCAACGTGAAACATTCGAAAATGATAACAAAGATTTGAAGAGCAATAATAATAAAATATACATATATTTTATAAATAAAATATGCATCCATTCAGTATTTTCTCTAATAATTTATTTTAATTAATTGCAAGCATGCAGTAGCAAAAACAACATTCGAATAATAATTTAGCGTTTTATAAGATGTTATTGACTCGAATATTCACTGAATGCAACTAAAAATAGCTTTTATTGTGTAGAATTTTTAATAATTTATCAAATAAGAAAGATAAATAAAAACACAAAAGTAATAAATACACAGATTAATGCATATTAAAAACCAAAGAGTTGCTCTCTTTTTTATTGTATAATGAGGCAAAGAAGCTAATGGTTATTAGAATTCGCTGTAATAGCAATGACGCAGACCATAGACTCGCCCATTAAGTTAAAAATACGATTCCTTGCCTCCCTTTATTAGGTAAAAGCCGTACAGAAAGAGGATATTTTCCTGTCCTCTGCGATCTTCTCCCCCACCAAAATAACTTCTCCTTCCCATCCATAATAAGAAAATGTTGGAATTTTGAAAAACGACTTAAATCAGGCATCTGAAACATACACTCATCAGACGAAACGTGGAATTACTTCCACTTAACACCTGTTTTTTATGAGATCCTGGTACTGCATCGGTCGACTAAGTAATGTCGGCAATTGATTCTCGGATTAACCACTGTTTAAACCACAGTTTATTACATTCTTAACCATAAATTAACAATGCAAGAAAAACAAAATATAAATTCCAATTCAAATCTTGCAACGCTATTTGGCAGCTTTAGGTATTTACAGAATAGGAATAGACATAAATTGTAGCTACATAATGCTTACATTTTACGTCTATTTCTAGGCGTAGGCGAGGCGAGTGATGGGCGATAGCTACCAGAAGCTATAAAGCCTGAATCACAATGCGACCTCGAACGAAAGTACTTTTACTATGCGCACACGTGACCAGGATATTATTTTGCACACAGACTAAATAATTAACAGAGATATATATATATATATAATATTAACTAATAATTAAATATTTAATTGTACTATGAATATTAATAATAAAATGATGGGCTATTTTAAATATAAATGACACAAAAAATAAGCTTATTTTGAGACAATTTATTTTACTAATTGACGCATTGTGACCTATTTTGAAGTGTTGGACGGATTAATTATTTTTCTTTCAATTACGATAATTTTGTATATAAAGCTTGGATAAATTTTTATCATTTTCCCATTCTTTTTATATAGAATTACAACAAATTAAATAAAAATTAATTAACGTATAATCTCTATATTTATGTAGTTAGTCTGTACTGGTGCATTAGAAGTTGGCAATGTGCCCGCGGGCGGACGCAGGCGGACGCAATGCCGCCGCCTTAGTCCACTGCACCATTGACCTGCACCACGTAGGGTAACTATGATGCCCTAGTACTTAGCTTATGACCTTAAACATTGCTTTACAAACATTTGTACTGAAAAATAGACTTATTGCTTTATATTTATTGCCTTTACATGAGTCCTTTTATACTAACGGTTTCCTGCGACTTCGCCAGCGCAAAAAACCTAAAATATGCCCTCTTTCATTAGCTAATTTCTATTCAAAGTCCCGTTAAAATCGGTCCAGTGTTTCGGAGATTTGAGACGATTCAATTACAATATGTTCATGTTTAGTCTTCTGACTGAGGAAACTCACTGCAAGACTCCTGACGGAATAGGCTTAGGGCAATTGTAAGCCTCACAATTAGTAGAATCAGTACGAAATAGCTCCAGTAAAACGATTTAATTGGTGAATGCTGTCGAAGTTTCAACATATGTTTGCGAATACGTAATCGTTTAATTTTTAACACTCTCAGTGCTGACTCCGTCACCGAGTTTTGGTTGTTCACTTCGATATGTGATAGCGTTCAATGTGTTGAAGAGCATTTTAGTTGATCGATCCAGAGAGATGATGCTTACTAAGAATGCAGAAGACCAAAGAAAGTATGGATGGATTGTGTGAAAGAGGATATGCATAAGGATTGAGTGGATTTAGATATGACGGCTGATAGAGATGTATTTAAGAATAGTACATACTGTGTCGACCTTTCGTAGTTACAAGGGTAGGTATCAATAACCTAAACAATATCTAAAATAAACAAATAAAGAATTAAAAATTTATGCAATCATAGTGTACCTACACAATGTCTCTAGGCAGAGCAGCGTGCGAGGAAAGTGCCCAGCATAGAGAATGTCTACGTGAGTAGAGTCCTAACTCTATGGTAGCCGCGTCGCGTCCAGCGTTAACAATGAGCCAAGAGAAATGCTATTATTCAAGTTCTAGTAATCCCATGACATAATCTAGATTATACTACGGCCCTGGACTACTGCTGGTGACATTGTGATGTAATTATTACCTGTACTTAGAAAAAGATTTAATTGAAACTGAAAGTTTGTTTAGTCATATAAAAAAGTATGGGAGACTTTTAAATATGTAGCTTTTTAGTCTTAAATCTATGATATTAAATAAAATATATTATTAAGAGGAGTCCTTTTAGGCAAGATTTCGAAGATGGCAGCGTTGACACAATATGTAGTTACTAAATTTAGAAGATATTTGTGTATTCATTGGCTTTTCAAGAAGCCAGGACAAGTTACTAGTTTCTTAGATAGAAAAATATACTTCTAGACCGAATTTTATTTGAATAAGAACTCTAAAAGTTGTAGCATTTTAAACAGTTTTGTTTTTAAACAAACTCTTGAAAGACAAAAGAAAGTTTACGACTTGTCTATGGTACCGTCGTTCAAAACTCAACAAAAATACGTTCATTTTACTTTGATTGATAAAATCAATGCACGGATTTCAAATTAAATATTAACACTGTAATTAAGAGGTTGATACCTCCGCATTAATGACATTGCGCCGCACATGGAAATGACACTTGCTAATTAGGAATTACGTCAAAACGGATGCACGCCGCACGCGCCGGGAATAATGGCCGCTACCACTGACAGCTCCGTGAGAATCCATAGACAAAATTCAACATTTTAGAACAAACTTATATGAGTGAATGGTCAGAAATAAAACTATTTTTCTATGTCAAGAATGGACAATCTTTTCCTTTTACGTCTTATTCGTTGATTAATTTCCCCCACACTGCCCTTTATAAATGGACCGACTGTATCCCGTGGTATTTTGTGCCTATTTGATGCTATTTTGTCGCTGACGGTAGCGGTTGGTAGCGGTGGTGATGATTCAACGTAATCTTACGTATAAATGCGAATGTTTAGATGGACGGATGAATTGTGTGAAGGCATCTCCAGAACGGCTCAACGGATCTTTATGAAATTTGGTACAGATGTAGATCATGCTGGAATAAAACATAGGCCTCTAATCTAGCGACTCCGTTCGCGCGGAATTAATGCGTTTTTAAGTTCAGAACGAAGCAAAAGTAAATACTTAGTAGACAACTAATATTTAAAACTTAACAAAGCCGATTAACATATCTCCTGTACTACAAAATGTTAACTAAGTCGGGCAAAATCTAATTAATTTCTATGAGCCTGTTGAACCTATATTAAAAATACTTTTACCGAGACATTCATCGTCGTCGCCGGATAAAATTGCCAGCAATCTATTAGGTGCGCAACTAAGTTCTCGCTTTTTTTTCGATAAAAATATAACTTTATTATTAAAAAATGGTTACAAATGAATCATTCAAAGTATTGCCCATCGCTAGACACAACTTTTTCCCATCTTTCTGGTAGAGCTCGAATACCTTGACGCCAGAAGTGTTCGTCTTTTGGGGCTATCCACGAATCAAGCCATTTTTTGATGTCTTCATATGAGTGGAACTGTTGATCAGCCAGGCCATGGGCCATCGAACGGAAAAAGTAAAAATCGGACGGCGCAATATCTGGGGAATATGGCGGGTGGGGTAAGACTTCCCATTTGAGCGTGCCCAAGTAGGTTTTAACAGGCTTGGCAACGTGAGGCCGAGCGTTGTCATGCAGTAAAATCTGTGAAGTAAAGTTATCAATTCCTTTTAAACAATTAAAGTGAAGATATTAATATTAAAAGAGAAAGTTAACAATAGTCGAATGATTCAGAGCCATGGGAATTTAATGGCGTACCTACCTCCCTGCACCGAACAGCTAAATATAGAAAGTGGGACAGGATATGCGCCAAGGCATCTAGACATCTCAACCTATGCTAAATACACCATAACTTCTTACATTTTATTCGACCATAACCTAGCACATATTTTTCTAGTAATTTTTATTGGATACAGATAAAAAATAGCATCGACCATAATGCTGATTATTATTTTTAACTAGGATATCAGAATAGTAGAGTTGGTTACTTGTTAGCTTTCCTCATAATTAGCAATTGTATGAGGGAAGTACCAGGACGTCATGAATTTCAACATTCATTTGTTGTGCCATCATTAAGGAGAATGCTATTGCCTTTCTTTTATAATACTATTTTATTATAAATATACTAGCTGACGGCCGCAACTCCGTCCGCGCTAAATTATAGTAAAATAGTAGCTTATACGTTCTTCCAGACTATTCTTCCAGAAGTCGTTCTGGAGATACCTTTTAACAAACATCCATCCATCTTTCTTTTTTTTACCACAATTGTAATTGTCTAGAAAATATTAGATTTGTTGAAACAGTGAGGTTTTTTATTCTTGGAATCGTTAATATGTTTAAAGTAACATATATGTTATTCAATTTCAGTCAAACATCTGTCAAATTATCTTAATTAGTCCAAACGAAATGTCTAAAACTATTTAAAAATAGGAAGTACTTATAAACATAATGTTTGTCGCATAAAAGCGAGTCGGACGCAAGTCAGCTTTCTCTTCCGTACAGTAGAAAACTACGTTTCCTCAATCATACATATTTTCTAGGAAACCTGTATGAATCCGGGTACATACAATCTATTTTCTACGTCTGTATTTAGCTGATGTTAGTCATACTAAGGTAATATGCTCTTAATTTCATGAACAACAATACTACGTTTAAAACATAAGCTTAATTTCTTAATCATTAATTTTTTCATCGTTCTTTATTTACGGAACAAATTGCCAGCATGATTTTCCAAGTATAGGCATTTACTAAGCCAACGCATAACATCTTTCGGCCATACAATCGCTTAACATTATATGTGATCCTGGTAACACTCTGCCTACTTTAATAAAAAAAAATTAAAAAAAAAACAAACCAGCTACATTACCACAAGGAATTTGTGATACTTTTTGATATTAACGTGAGGGTGCTAGTGAGCTGTCGTAGTTTGACGTTTGTCTATATTTCACTTGACTAAGCAAATTAATAGTGGCTTTATCAATTGCTATCCCTTTCATCCTGTTTGACAAAACGGAGACAACAATATCTTAATATGAACAAGAGTCAATGCAATCAAAAGCTACAGAAACAAGAACCGCACGTAAACATTGCAATACTAAAGCAAGGCAATCTAAATTAAATCAAAGATTCTAGAAACTCGGAAACGGTTGAGGAAAGAGAAAATAAATACAAGGGTCAATTGCCTGACGCACGGCGACTTTCACTGCACTACACTGCGGAATACGTCTAGCTATCTAGTGTTAGATTACTAAGACCTAGGACATATGTAGATATAAAATTATAAAGAGAATGAAAATCTACTACATAAACCGGAAAATGCCAGCTTTCTACAATTCCTTTATTTTTTAGCATTACGGATTTAAAAAGGTAAAGAAAACAGTAAAATTTTATTCGGAAATGAAACCTGATTGTTGCCATATTCATTGATAGTTGAACAAATATCAGGATTTTTAAATTTCGAACATCAGAATTGTCTAAATCTGATACCATGTAGGTTTTATTTTAATTCATTGCGGCCAGAATGTTTAATCTGTACAAATCGATTAGGAATCGAGTAAATGTTAAAAATAATTGCAAACATTTACCGATGCTTTTTGAATATCACCGTGAATCTACTAAACATAGTCAGACAATACAATTTGCATAGCCTCTATCCTTGTGACCCCGATTTTAAAAAGCGAGAAGTGTCAAACAATTGTTCAAATAATCCTCCATTATCTCACTGACATACTTCGATGTTCAACACGGAAAAAGTCGATTTTGGCAATTTGCATCATAAAAGATACTTGTTAACACTTTCTGACTCACAATGGAGAAAAAAAATAAAGCGGAATGTATGCCGATGAACTGACATTAACCCGTGGACTTCGTTGAATCGACACCACACTTTGCGATTTTTCAAATTGGGGTCAGTTCATCGACGCAAGGCAAATAAAAAAATAACCTCAAATTATTTCCTTCTAAACATGAACCCTTTGAGTCATACTGAATTGGTAGTTCTTATTTTAACGAGTTTTTAATACATTTAATCATGGTTGCAAAAAATGCACGTTTGTTTCTTAAAAAATGAAAACATTTTTGCATGGTTTAACGACAAGGAAATCAGCCTTTGCTTTAATTTTTTTTTTTAGTGATCGTAGGTCATTGATCTTATGTTGCCCTGGTAGTTATCAAGTAATCAAATAAAACTGTTTTCAAAATTACAAATAATTATTTAAAAAAATCATTTCGAAACCGGTCTTGACTGTCTTGAAATTTCTTCATTTATAAAATTTCAAAAGTACACAGAAACACTTTAAAGTTTTCAACAAAAAAAATTCTGATTTTCTTTTGTTGTGTTGATCGAGTCTAATTTCTTTGGCTCATTTATATTTTAAAAGTGTATATTTGACCAGGTCCTGCCATCTAGTAGTGGATAGCAAGAGTGATTATTATATCGCTTCTCACTTCAAAAGGAGAAATAATAGACAATTTTTTGTTTTTTATGCTTGTAAGAAAATAAACATGGCAATTTAATTAAAAGTCCACGTATCTAAAAACAATGGAATTCACAAATTAAGGTGCTGGCAACACTGGTTAGTTAAATGCAACTTTCTTATTCTAATATTACTTTACTAATATTATAAATGCGAATGTTTAGATGGATGGACGGTTAGAAAGATGTTTGTTTGAAGATATCTCCAGAACGACTGAGCAGATCTTGATGAAATTTGGCATGAATATAGAACATATTCTTTTTTCTAAATTCCGCGCACAAGAAGTCGCGGGCGACCACTAGTATTAATATAAATCAGTTATAAATTCGTGGACAATTGTGAAACATGGTTTCCTGTACATTAGATACTCACAATGTGCCAAAACTCATTCAGAAAACAGAAAAAAATAACAATGGATTTTTTTTATATCGTAACAACTAACAAACCCTTTGAGATTATATTTGCAAAATGACCACCGTATTCTGTTAAATTATTGGTATAATACTTCATACTAATAATTTTTTTTATATCATAAGATGCCAAACGAGCGAGCGGCCACCTGAAATCGCTGAAATAGCGAAGTGACCGTTGCCCATAGACATACGCAATTGCTTATGCGTTGCCTACCTTTAATCGACGGAGGAGAGGATGCACAGAAAGAAAATACTTTCCCCCTTCATGCATCCTCTCATCCGGAAAGTCATTTCCTAATGAGAAAAAGGGTGGGAAGGGAAAGAGGACTAAATTAGGGCTTCGGGATGCACACTCATCAGACGAAACGCGGAATTACTTCCACTTGAGGCCTGTCTTCTGTGTGGTCGTGGTATTTCACCGGGCGAGTCGGGCCAATTCGTGCGAAGATGTTAAAGCGGGCTCTACCAGTGTTAATTATAAATGCGAATATTTGTTAGGATGTATATCTAGAACGACTGATCGGATCCCACTAAAATTTGACACAGATGTAGAACATAGTCTGGAAGAACATATAGGCTATTAATTAACGCGCGCGACAGCTAGTGTATTGTAAATTCGAAAATTTGAATGGATGGATGTTTGTCAGTTCTTACAGAACGACTTGATTGACTCTGGTATAGATATAGAAGACTGGCTGGAAACATTGACTACTATATTTTTTTTAATTGCGCGGGAATGAAATGACAGGCGAAAGCAAGTTTATATTTGCTTATATGAAATGGAATGATTTGTTTGTTTATTTGCATTAAATAAGCTCCTTAATAACTGAAGCGATTTGAAAAAATCATTTCACTGTTTAGAAGCTGCGCTATTCCCGAGTGATTGTAATTCCGCGCGGTCGAAGTTGCGGGCAACTTAAATTATACTACTAAAAAGATGAAATTAAATATTAATTTCAAATATCCTACTTAGTTCATTATTAAAGTGAACGCAACCATATTTAAAGTATTCACACAAAAGTAAGTAACAAAATACTTTTAACAAAACCCGATTATACGATTTAACTAAATGGTCGTCTTTAATCTGTGTAATCCTTTAAATAAATATCCCAAGCACTCAAGTGTATTTGCCACCCAAGGAAATATGACCGCCATTTTAATTCTTACAGATTTGCGCTACCATAGAGCATGACACAAATGACAGTTTTAATTTTATTTTTGGGTGGCATTTTTTTCTTTCTTTATTCAAATGGTTGCAATTTAAGCCAGTACTTAAAGTAAATCCCTTATGATTTAATTTAGCATTAAATGTAGTTTTTTCAATGGAACATGTAAACACAAATCCAGTGCTTCTAAAAGACAATAAATTAAAAACAAAACTAATATACGCGTATGACTCGATACAGAATCGATTTTTAAATAAGTAATGGCCGCAAATACGTCGTTCCGTAAATTATATTTTTATAAGCAAATGCTCGGACACAACGTTAGCCGGTGAGATATCCTAACAAATAACAAACACCATTAAATACTGAACACTGAGCGAATATGAACTTTATTGCTTTGTAATAGGGAAAATGTGTACGTAATAATATAATTGTTAGAACACTAACACGGCGTGTGTTTAGCACGCGCGCTGGCAGTGTGACATCTTGACATAAATATGGAAAAGACTTCATTAAAATCAACTTTTTCTTATTATATTACATACTTAATATTATAAATGTAAAAGTTTGGATGGATGTCAGTGACAGGGAACTTCAGAACGGCTAAAAGGATCTTGATAAAATTTGGCATACATGTAAAACATAGTCTGAACACATAGACTACTAATTAAGGTTTTTAAATCAGTACGGACGGAGTTGAGAACTACAGCTAGTGATTAATGAAATCTTAAAAATAATTAAACATTTTGTTTGTTGAAATAAATTAAAAAATTGTTCGTTAACCGTGACAAATGTAATCTTTAATCTCTTCATATTTTAATTTTCAACACGTCAAAATCGATCGCACCCAAGATAATGTTTCGCAAATTTACATACAATTAACAATCGTGTAAATGATAAACGATACAAAGGTTTACAACATTAAAAATACATGTTTAGTAAATCATCATCAGCTCACTATACGTCCCCACCGAGGAGCTCGGAGCCTACCCTAAGTTAAGGGTAAAAATCTTTTAAAGTAATTAAATTATTATAAAAGAATTCGTCTCCTTACTTAGCTAGCTGTGGCATAGATGTGCAGTACGCAGATTGGTTATCCATCATACTATGCAATTGTCTTGTTCATTTCATGTTCATATTAATTTTTTTTCTCACAAAGCACACCGGTGGTCACTCGAAGCACCTTGCTGGTTTCGGATATTTTGCGACATATCCGTATTTTTTGTGCTATAGTGTTGTATTGCAGCATGTTTTTGAAACATCGATATCGATAATATTTTTAAAATTTTGAAAGTAAGAAGTAGATATAAAAATTCGTATAAATATGTTTATAGACTGTTGGCGTTCATTGATATTCTCCCATTGAAGTTCATGTAAATTTACAAAAAATGTTTTAAAGACATTCGCTATTTACTTAAATTAATAATATTTTTTTAATTAGCTGCATAAAATACAATGTATTCAGTATATTCTCGTAACAAGTAATGAAAAATAATTCATCGATAGTTTATTACACCTTATCGTCAAAATTATCTTAAGCATGAATGACCATATTCAAATTTATTAAGTATAAAAAATCATCGATAACTAAAAAATACTGCAATCACATCACTAGTAACCCTTTAAGGATTGAAGCCCACTTATTCATAACTAATTTTGCGAGCAAAGAGCTTCTCCAACAATGGTAAGCCGAAAGATGGTACAAAATGTATGTAAAGCTTAATCTCTGTGTTTTTTTCACGTCAAATGACAATAAATGTACAGAACGGCCGCTTGACCACATTGTCGACATTGAATGATGGACAACCACGTCCTTGGGAATACAGCCGCACGAAAGTCCCTGCCAATATTTTAGCAATAAACACTAAATTAAATTAAACTTATTTAAGTTACTTTATACTTAGAAAATGCTTAAGTATTCCAAGATGGAAGAATAACCGCTCATTCTATAGGAGAAATAAAACAGACACACACAGAGTACACTGGATAGATAGTTCATTTGTGTTTAACAAGTCAAAAATAAAGCCAAGAAGAGGAAATTAGAAATAATTTCTATTGTATATAAGTTGTAAAAGATTCTATAAACCATAATACTTGTACGCCATTTGATTTGTTACGTCGGAAAAAACTATTTATCTATGCCAACTCAAGTGCGTGTAAATATCAGCCGGTACTTCCGTGTAACTTTACCACTGACGTCGTAAGGCCGCGTCGATTTGCGAATTACGGCCATGTCTCCACATTGTCCTTTCGCAGGCGCGGTGTTGACGAATCGAGCCCACACTGCCCACACAACAACATACAGGGTGATATTTTATTATTAATATTCATACATTTATTTTGTTTGTCCTCTTTATATTTTAAATCATTGGTCACTTAATTTTGTCGACGAGTTTCTGTATTTTTTTTAATTGATAATTTTTTCAAAAATATATTTCGTACATGTGTGTTATATAAAAACGAATAAGATAATTCGGATAAAATTAACTAACTGTTATGTTTAGATCATCTTCATTTTACTTATAAAAATAATCTTAGTACAGTAACAATAATCATTTCTATATTTTTATTGAACATCCTGTATACTGGTCATTCATGTCCAACTTTTTTTTCTTGCTCCCAAACGCAGGCTGCACTCCAAACTGTACACCTTATTGACCACGTACAATAGAATTACATATTTAATGTACTCTACAACTGCATACTCTACTTTGAAAATTATTAATGATATATTAAACAACATAAAAGTCGCAATTGATAATTTTTAACGTCAAAACCAAAGCTATAATCATTTGATTTATTATACTGACGTAACTGAGCTACTAACCTTCGGTTTCTGAGACTAACAGCTCTGTTTAAAGCATATTATTATCTTTATTTTGTCAAAGATAATGACAAAGATGACGATATGTTTTACACGGAGATTTTAGTCTCAGAAACCAACGGTTAATCTTGATTAATGATCAGTTAAGCAGTCACTTAAACCGATATTTCTTATAATATATCCTTATATATAACTTGGAGCAGTAGAGACGCATCTTTTATCATAAAAGGAAAATACTATAATTGTAATTACTTAACTTTAAATAAATTCATAACTATAATCTAGTAACTATCGCCCACGTCAGTCCGCGCGGAATTAAAAAAACTTTGTGGTCTATGGAAGAATTTTCAGACTATGTTCTACATCTATGCCAAATTTCAGTGAGATCCGTGCACCCGTTCTTGAGATAGCTTCTAACAAACATCCATCTAAACATTCGCATTTATAATATAAGAAATCAATAATTATTAAATATATTTAAAATATTATTTCATATCCTTTAAATAAACGTATAAGAGCGTCGGTGGTTAAGGAGACAAGCAATTAACTTGCAATCTGCAGGTCCTGGGTTCGCATCCCGCCATGTACCAATGTGTTTTTCGATTTCCGATGTATTATACATACTCGTATGTACATTTATCCGACGTTCTTACGGTGAAGGAAGACATCGTGATGCTGCACATATCTGAGAAGAAATTCAAAGATATGTGTGAAGTCAACCAACCCGCAGTGGGCCAGCGTGGTTGACTATGGCCTAATCACCCTTAACTTAGGGTAGGCTCTGAGCCCCTCGGTGGGGACGTAGAGTGAGCTGATGACGAAATAAACGTATATTTTAAATTTCAGTGACGGCTGAAAAGAATTTATCCATAAATCTTGCCTCTCGTATAAATGCGCACTAATTCACATAAATGCTTTTATAAACAGCTGGCTAGATGTTGCATAACATCATTCTATTTATAATTTCTAATCTTAGAAAGTTTATCAACATATTTACATAATTGTTTCTATTATTAACATAACACAATTCAAAGGGCAAAAATTCATTTATAGCGAAGCTCGGATGAGAAAATTGCTACATAAATTAGTTACTAACACTGAGGACTTCAGACTACGTATACGCAGAATTAAAAAAAAAACTTATATTAGTAACCTATGTGTTCTTCAAGATTCAAGCCGTTCTGGAGATGATTTTAACAAACATCAATCTATCTATCAACCATTCGTATTTATAATATTAGTAATTTAAGACTTTGTTAATTAGAATAATTTGGCGCGAATGACGTCCTTTCGTTATAAAGTCAAATGTCAGAATGATAAGTGAGGGGACATAAACGTTGATATTTTAGTAAGGCTAGTGTTGAGTCAATACACTGCCATATTTTCGGATTTTCTTCCTAACATTAAGAAGTAAGATTGTTTTTATTTACTTAACTGACGGATGATTTTAAACATAATGTTATCGATTTTACCTTTTAATCAGTAGTGCTTTTGTCTATATCTGGAACAAACAAACCTTTTTGTGTAATAAAATTGGTAAACTTGCTTTTGTACGAGACTTCGTCCACACGAAATTTAAAGAAAAACAATTAGTAGCCTATTTGTTTCTATACTGTGCCAAATGTCAAATTACATCAAGATCCGTTTAGCTGTCTTTTAAATGCATCCGCTTTGCAATAATTGTTAGATCTTTTTTACAGAATAATTAAATTAATTCTTAATAATATTGCATGGTTGTAGATGATGACAATTTTTCATATTAATTTACGTATTAAATAGTAGGGAATGTCGGTGGCTCAGGGGTCAAGCACTTGACTTGCAATCTGCCGGTCCTGGGTTCGAATCCCGCCATGTACCAATGTGTTTTTCGATTTCCGATTTACATATGTACATTTATCCGACGTTGTTACGGTGAAGGAAAACATCGTGATGCTGCACATATCTGAGAAGATATTCAAAGATATGTGTGAAGTCGACCAACCCGCACTGGGCCAGCGTGGTTGACTTTGGCCTAACCACCCTTAACTTAGGGTAGGCTCTGAGCCCCTTGGTACGTATAGTGAGCTGATGATGATAACGTATTAAATATTGAGTAACATTTATAAATATGTAATCCTTCGTATCGTTAAAAAGTCTATTCAAGCTTGGGTTACTGAAGACTATGATTTAAGTTAGTAGGCAAATGTATGGAATGACCGCTCTTATGTCTGATTTATTACAATCTCTTCTTAAACATGACATGAAAATCTATTCTTATTTATGTTAATAATTCGTTTGACAACTGACGCATTTGTTACACGGCCACGCGCCCCCGGTAGATCGATTTTAGTAAGTAACTAGCTGTACTCGCGACTCCGTCCGTGTAGAATTAAAGAAAAAACTTTATTAGTAGCCTATGTGTTCTTCCAGGCTATGTTCTTGTATACCAAATTTTAGTGAGATCCATGCAGCCGTTCTAAAGATAACTCCAAACAAACTGCCATCCAAACATTCGCATTTATAATATTAGTAAGAAGTATGATTTGAAAATTGTCAAATTATTTTTTTGCAAATTTTAACTGTAAATTTTTTAGTCCCTTCTATTTTGTCATTTTATAGTTTCAACGCCAAATTAGATTGTTTTTGAAACCAATATTTTAAAGACGTGGGCAGAGATTTTTTTCAATTAAGTAAAAAACAAAACAATGACTCATCCTACTAGCCTCTACCGAGTTTACACAGACTGCACAATTTTTTTTAGTTGTCCCTGTCTTTCTCTGTGAAAGAACAGAGACAGCATGTTTTGTAGCGTAATCAAAAAGGTCATGAAGTTACCACTAAATAATTCATTATGACATCATGGAAATGTAAGTACTATCAGATAATCTGGCGGTATACCAATTAAAAGCGACAGAGACGACGACGCGGTAACAATAACCAGTAGGACGCAGCTTTTAAATATACGAAAGTAACGTCAGTACACGAGAAATTGCTTTTTACTATTCCTTTGTGTAACTTACTGCAATCAAATTGTTTAATTACTTCTTACAAATATTATAAATACGAATATTTAGATGGATGGATGGATGTTTGTTTGAACGGCTGAACGGATCACAATGGAATTTGCCATACATATAGAACATAGTCAGTAAGAATACACAGGCTCCTAATTATATTTTTTTAGTACCGCGCAGACGGAGTCGCGTGCGAACGCTAATTTTCTATAAAGTAAATTAACACCGCGTACAGTCGTGACTGTACACGATTGTTGTGACAATCATTTAAAAATGGGAGAAACCCATGATATTGTTTACGAATTCTGAAAGGTAAACTCACATGAGGTTACATTCAATAACCTATTATCCCATTGACTTTTCCTGTCCGAAAAAACATGTATTTGGTTTTTCCATAAACAAAACTATTCTTCATTTCTTAACAAAAAATATTAGCAAAAAATTATAATTTTAAACAGTTATGTAATAAAGAATCCGATTGAAACATTCTCAGGCTAAAATAATTATATTATTCTCTAGGCTCCAATAAAAACAAACAAAAACTACAGAACCTAACCTTGAGTTTCTGGTAAAACGCTTGCATAAAACATGTTTCCATACAGATATATCGGCAGTCAAAACTCATAGGTATTCTGGAAAATTTTGCAGCTGCAAAGAGGTCATGCATCTTTGAATAAATCCTCTTTGTTTGTTTGTTAAACAAACCTTCGAATTATATAACTTGATTCAACCAGGATCGCATAAGATAAGAAGTGAGGTCATGAGTGCATTTTTGATTAGAAATTTTATTGGAGGGAGAGATAACTATAGACCAAACTTTCCTCGTCCAAAGGGAATGGCGCTGTTATCGCGTTTTTTTCTATACCAGAAAGCTTAGGCGAAGAAAATGAAGACATTATGGGCCGGCTCGATCTATGCAATAACAGGAAGATAAGCGTGGATTGTAAATCATTCCGCGTTTCATCTGATCAGTGTTCATGTCGGATGTCTAATTTTCAGTCGCATCTCCGGGCTACGGGCTCTTGAAGGAGGTAAACACCCCTTTCTACGCGTTCTCTCTCCCGTTGATTAAAGGTAGGCAAACATATGCAATTTCTGACGTCTATGGGCAGCGGTCACTTCGCTATTTCGGCAAATTCAGGTCACCGCCTATTCGTTTGCCACCTTTAAATATAAAAATATATACTTTTAACTAATCTGCGTGTCATTTTTACTGAAAATCTTTCTTTAATCATAAGCGTCCATTCTGCCAATACGATTTATTCAATCCGAAATTATAAAACTGAAAAGGTCGCTTTCGGTCTCTCGCTCTTTAAAACAAATAAAAAAATATAATTTATGTCATAACGAAGTTCAACCCCGTATGACCGTCAAAATAAATTTGACAGAAAAAATGGCGGCAAAACTGACACACGTTATGAATATCAAATATGCATATAATAAACAAAAACTCAGTGAATTCTAAACTTTCTTATTTCTTTCATCTTTATATATAATTCTTCTGTGCGTGTGTATGTCACTGAACTCTCAAACGACTGGACCGATTGTGATGAATTTTTTTGTGTGTGTTCAAGGGGATCTGGGAATGGTTTAGATTCACAATTTTGTCCGCTGGACAATGTTTTTTTAATTAATTTTTAATTTTAGTTGTTGATTTTGGAATGTTTTACTTTGGATGCGACAGACGGCGCTACCATCGCAGTGTCAATTTTTAAATAATATTCGAATTAAAGACGTGTAGACAGGACAACGTCTGTCGGGTCCGCAAGTAACTTTATAAGTACGTGATGCATTTACAATTACATAACAAGTTTGTTTAAACTAATTTTAACTCACAAAATTAATAAATTGTTAAAACAAAGTTATGAACATACATCGGCACCAAATCTTACTTTAATACTAATCTTATGAATTATTTCTAAGAAATATTTCACTTTAAAATGCCCACGATTTCATCAGCGCGGAATTAAGAATATTTAGTAGTAAATATCTATCTATAGTGTGTTTAAAGGCAGTTGTGCTGACATGGCCCTAGACCAAACGCAGAGCCCAATAGACTGAACTGGCGGCGCACTGTGGACACCCTCTGCCCCACTACGGGTACACATTTGTGTCTCAGAGGCCTAATTTAGTCATCTTTCCCTTCCACCCTTTTTCTTATAAGGAAAGGATGGGAAATAGAAGTGGACTTTCCGGATGAGAGGATGCATGGGAAGGGAAAATATTTTCTTTCCGTGCATCCTCTCTTCCGTCGATTAAAAGTAGGCAACGCATATGCTATTGTGTATGTCTATGGGCATCGGTCACTTCGCTATTTCAGCGATTTCAGGTTGCCGCTCCCTCCTTTGCCACCTTAAGATATAAAAAAGTCACGTAAGTCATAGTGTGTGTCTGGTAAATACGAGACGGTGCTCCAGCGCGTGACTATGAGCCGAAAATTCATACAGACCATAAAAAAGCGTACAGTAGAATACTTGGGGTCATGTACTACGGCATGACAGGTATAAGTTACATCAGCTGATAATGATAGGCAAGATTGAAGGCAAGAGACGCGCTGAACGTAGGAAAAAGTCGTGGCTACGTAAAATTAGGAAGTGGACGGGGATTAGGTCAGCGGAGGAACTGTTTCGCCTTGCACTTGAGAGAACCAAATATTCCAAGTTAGCGGCAAACCTTCAAGACTGTAGAGGCACTAGAAGAAGAAGAAGGTATCCCCATAGATCAATCAAACAAATATTTCCTCTTTATAATATTTATATAAATACTAGCTGTCGCCCGCGACAGATTCTCAGACCTACTCAATATGCTCACAAAATTTCATGAGAATCGGTCAAGCCGTTTCGGAGGAGTATGGGAACGAAAATTGTGACACGAGAATTTTATATATAGGAAATAATTTAAAAATGATATGAAGCTCAATCAAATTGAACTTTACGTATTTTCTTGATAAATAAAAAAGTTATATTAAAAATTTATTAACATTTTATCTGTCTGAGTATAGATAAATTTTAATTTTATAATCATTTTGAAATAAAACAATATTTATTTAAATTATTAAATGTCTAGTTTTTACAACTGGCCAGCTACATAATTGGACAACTTTGTAATTTTGTCTCATGTAAAAACAGTAAGTTCGATAAAGCAAAAAGATAACCCCACCTATTTTCTAGTGTCATAGATCTGAGGCGTGGTTTGAATTTTTTTTTATAAGTCTTGTCAATTTTGAATTTTAGAATAACTTGCCCTAATTCTTTATTCAAATTTAAAAAACGAGATAATATCACTTCTGCATTTTTATGTAAGCCTGGTACAAAATCAAAAACTGCGTTCAAAAATCGTATGGAAAATCAAGTTTCTTTTTTTTTTTAAAGAAAGAGATGGGTAGATTTTTTTATTTTGGAAATTTTAAAAATCCAAAATGGAAAATACTTTTTTAAATACATTTTCAAAATATTTATTCTCCATACAGAAAAAAATAATTGTGAACTAATAAAAACTTGTTTTGGTTTTGCATAAAAAATATATTAATTGCATTGAAATCACCCTTAATTGATAATGACACAAGTTTTGATAAAACCTGTTATCACGGCATAAATTTTGACCGCCATTGATCGCTTTCTTGAGTTTAAAAGATCTTATGCAATAAAATAAAATAAATTCTTAAAAAATAAGATATACAGAAACTTATATCACTTCATACTAATATTATAAACGCGAATGTTTAGATGGATGGATGTTTGAAGGTATCTCTGGAAAGGCTTAACAAATCTTGATGAAATAAAACACAGATGTAGAACATAGTCTGGTAGAACACATTGGCTTTTTTAAATCCCGCGCGGAAGGAGTCGCGGGCGACAGCTAGTTTTTTATATTAAAAGCTAGATCATACTATATCAAAATATAGTATAGAAAAAGAAGCATTCTGAGCAAAATGTTTATTAACCCAGAATTATTTTTCTTTTACCGAGAGAGGTTAGCGTAAAACTTTTTCGCTGTGCACAGGAGGTTTGCTAAACTGTCGGCCAATCTTCAGCAATGGAGGGGTGTAAAAATCTTTAAAACGTCAAAACTGTAACCGGTTTGTGTCCAAACGCTTCAAAACTAAGATCCAATATATTTTGCACTATTCATTAGACAAGGCTTATTGCATAAAATGTTTCTACCATCGATGAATATCAAATATAAATACAGATTTTTACACAAATAGAATGAATTTGTGTATAAAAAGGTCTTCATGTCCTCACGTGATGTCCTTCCATTTAAATGGTGACCTTGATACCTTTTAGATCTCGAATAAATACTTGTCAGCCGACAGGATGGGTAAAAAGATTAATTCACAAATCCTTGAATTTTAATAAAGTGCGTTTATTTTGTCCTTCTCTACCCAACTGTTTGAGTACTTGTGGGTATATTTTACGCGATTTATATTCATGTTTTAAAATATGAGTTTACAATGTTGAAATATTTGTGCAGAAACATGTCACTGTATTTTTAAAAAGACCCAGAAGTTTGACGAGTCGCTTTTGTTTTGTTTCGTCTTTATTATCCTCGTAAAAAAAGTTTTAGTTAGCAGTATTTATTAAAAAGAGGTTGTTTGCTAACATGAACCCGTAGAAATTATTACTGGTTTTAAAAAAAAAACCGTATTCTTAATTTTAAAAAAAAACGAAACCAGAAGACTAGTCAAAATGACTTCTTGCCTATTTAATTTGTTATATTTCTTTCTTTTAAAAATACATGTGAAAGCAAACAATAAAATCGTATCAAAAAATCGACAAATCTAATAAAAACGATCACTGAAAATTCATTCAAAGCGAATCGAATAAATAAAATATCGATTCACGAAGTCAACATCCTGGTAAGAGATTCATGCGCGTCACTCGAGTGTGACTTGAGCTCAACTCGTTAGATAATGCATTATGTATATTGTACAATGATAGAACATCACCTAGTTGTTGTCAGCAACACTATCTAGTGCCTGAGGGTTACGGATGATCATTGGTGACGGTGACTCGATGTTTCCCCACTCATTTGTCCCCAGCTCTCTTCTATCAAGGGTCTAGCGAGACTACAACGCTAGTCTACTACACATTGATTGGTAAACACATCTTTGAATTTCATCCCAGACCTATGCAAACATGAGTCCTAATTTTAATCCTCATTTCTTTCCCACATTTCGCTTATAAGGATAGGAAGTGGATTTTACGGAGGAGGGGAATGCAGAGGAAGAAAAATTCTGTTCGTCTTTCTGTGCGTCTGAGGCGTTTTATGCGTTTTCTCTGTCGATTAAAGGTAGGCAACGTACTCCGGCGTATTCAGGTGGCAGCTTGCTTGTTTGCTTTTTATGATATAAAAAGACATCTTGCTGTACCTGTGGTCGAATCTGTTCCTTTAGACTTCACTCTGGTGCTTAACCATCACCTCACGCACTCTTTTACTTTCCCATTACAACCTCAGCCTTAAAAACAAAACTTTTATTAATTTAAAACAATTAACAAAGACATGACGAAAACAATGATAAAGAAAAAAAATCATGATGTCGCAGAAATGTCATGTTGCCTGTCAAAGTTAATTACGTATAAACAACTGACAGTCTGATGATTTGAGACATGTAAATGCTAAAAGCAAAACGATATTGTAGTTTGAACATATTATAATACAAGCTGTCAACCCCGAATCCGTCTGCCTTCTATGTGTTCTTTCAGACCAAGTTACTACATCAATGCCAAATTTCAGCGAGATACGTGCTGCAGAACTGAAGATACTTTCTAACAAACATCCATCCATCGAAACATTCGAATTTATAATATTATAATGACGATGATTATAACGAATTAGTAAAAAATTTGTGCAAAAATTTAGTTTAAAAAAAAAGCTTTGCATTCTGAATACGTGAGAAATCTCTGCTAACCCTTAAACATTACATGCGTGAATGTTTATTAATGTATTCAACCATTGTACCGAATCCTTAATCATTCTTGTTTTTCAGATAAAACATTGGCATCTTTTTGATAGGAATAGGTTGTTTTGCTCCGGACACAACCGGCATAAAATTGTCCGTTACAGTCAACGCACAGGACGTTCTAATAGCATTAACAAGGATGATTCTTTTAAAAAAATACCCACAGAATTTCGACGGTTAGGTTTGTTCTAAATTTCAAATTAGAAAATTCGATACGATCGCACTCATTGTGCCAGGAAACGTGGCAGGAAACGTGACAGGTCACTTACCCCGAAAATATTTTCTATGTAACCCGACCAAATTAAATATCATTCATTACACAAAAAAAATATTCCCTTACGAATACATATTCCTCTTTTTCTTGCAGTCCCTCTCCAATTAAAGAAGATTGGCAATCATGTCCAATTTTTTTTTGTCACTTGCAAATCGAAACAGTTGGGCTACTCGCAACCCCTGTCGACTCTCGGACAGATAAAATAGTTTGCTACCCTAAAAGCCCTAAATATCTAATTAAATGTAACCACCAAGAATGGTAATGACCACCCTAAGTTAGCGACTATAAATCTATAAATTTCCACTCAGATTTTCAACAGTGATAGACGCGAGCAACAAAATCTTTTACAAGTACGAGCCGCCTCACTCGGTGCAATACCACGGTCCCACCGAAAACAGGCGTCACTTGGATGTCATTCCAACTACAGTATAATGACTGTCGGAACTTTAATTTAGTCCTCTTTTCCTACCAACTTTTTTCTTATAAAGTAAGGAGAAGGAGGAAATATTCTCTTCCGCATCTACAATTGCGAATGTCTATGGGCATCGATCTCTTCGCTTGCGGTGAATGAAGATAGCCGCTTGCTCGTTTGACACCTTATAATATAAAAAAAATATGTTCCATTTTAAACCTATTCACAAACATATAGTTATCTCTATTTTTTCATAGCAGAATGAAAAGGATGTCTATATTATTGTAAAATGTAATTTTTAATGTATTCGGTTTGCCACGTGCGTAGAGCAACGCTCCTTACATCAATGTGACTGATTTAACAATTATTTTTCACAAAAACTTTGTTTTGTGGACCGACCTTTTGTAAAGTCATTCGCCTTATGATCCAGAGAAAATTATTTTAATTCTAGTTTTAACTCGATTACAATACAGTCGCTTAGATTTGCAAGTTTCGGTATAATTTTATTAAATTTAACTTACGGTTTTCTTGTCTACGATTCTATATTTAAAAATGCTAATATTATTAAAAGTACCTGGATTGAGCTTCGCTCGGTTTTTTTTTAAATTGTGTTTTTTGGAAATTATATTATATTTAAGTATGAATTACTAATAAAATGATGAAATATGAATAATATTTTTCGATCTTACCGATAGAAAAAGTTAAGTTTATGTTTAAGTTGATTATCGATAAAACACGAATAAAATGACATTTTCTAAAAATGATTCCTAGCTAGATCGATTTATCGCCCCCGAAACCCCCTATATACTAAATTTTATGAAAATCGTTGGAGCCGATTCCGAGATTCCAAATATATATATACAAGAATTGCTCATTTAAAGATATAAGATAAAACAAAGTGATCCTCTATGGGTTCCGTTTTTCCTATGAGGTACTGAACCCTAAAAACTGTAACAACATCGATGATAATGACAAATGTAAAGTCCTTTGAACACAAGGCAACGTAAATCTTTAAAATCCGGCGATTTTAGTTGCTAAGTCGCGTCGTCGACATTTCATTCTTTCGATGTCTAAGCCAGTCGCTCGCTACTTGTTTATCAAGAACATCTTGCTGCGATTTTCAAGATGGCGGAGCATAATGTAGTTGACATGTAGTCGCTATGCTTTTACTGAATGAATATAAGACTCAAGTCGACGATTCAACAATGTGGCCACCTACGAGAAAGTCGTGGCACAGACGTAATATCTGTTTCTATCCTACTAGTTAGAATCCTTTGGCGCTAATGGCGCGATTTTATTACAAAGTCAAGTGTCAGAATAAATAGTGAGGGGACATAAACTTCGACATTTTAGTAAGGTTAGTGTTGTGCCAGTACACCGGCAAAGTGTCAGTTTCTTTCTAACAGTAGAAAGGGGTTGAAAGTGGCCATGTAAGTATGGCCACTTTTAGCCCAATGTTTGATGCTATATGTTCCTAGTTTAACCTAACCTAGATGTATGAAATGCTTATTTGACAGCCATTTATACAGGCACGTTTTCGTACACGTGACGATAATATTTCCACTGCAAAATTGCATCGATTTTGCGTATTATGTTTCGTGTTTAATTTGACTTTCATAGCGAACATGCGTTGGCCCTATGGATTATGTATCGTATTCAATGATTCCAAATTTACGAATTACAAAACGAAACCGTTTTGATTATAAAAGTTGAATGCCACAACATTTTTATTGATACATACAGTCATCCCTTTCATTGTCTTTAACAAAACAGAGACAGCAAATATATTAAATACAAGAGTTTCGACAGTGAAACCTTACTGTAAGTTATTTTGAGTTTGTTATGTTAAAAAACAAAAGTGTGTGTGCGTGTGTGTGTTAAATTTAAAACACATCTAGTCGTTATTTAACTAATATTCAGTCATCTGTTCTCTGATCTTTTTTCAATATTAGTAGATTTTTGATAATCTATCTTACTAAAATTATAAATGTAAATCTTTAGATGGATGGATGGATGTTTGTTTAAAGATATCTCGGGAACGGCTGCATGGTCTCGTTCGTCACGTGACATAAAATTTATGAAATAAAAATTACGAATTCAAAATTATTTTTTTCTAATTAAAGGAGTGTCTTCAGTATTATTTATTTTAAAATACAGTTTTGTTCATATTCATCATCTTCAGCTCACTATACGTCCCCACCGAGGGGCTCGGAGCCTGCCCTAAGTTAAGGGTGATTAGGCCATAGTCAACCACGCTGACCAAGTGCAAGTTGGTTGACTTCACACATATCTTTGAATTTCTTCTCAGATATGTGCAGGTTGCATCACGATGTTTTCCTTCACCGCAAGAATGTCGAATAAATGTAAATACATATGTAAATCGGACATGGAAAACAGATTGGTACATGGCGGGATTCGAACCCAGGTCCTGCAGATTGCAAGTCAAGTGCTTGACCCCTGAGCCACCGACGCTCTAATTCGAATTTATATTAGTAAGATAAAATAGAAAGTAACTCCAAGAGTACACATTAATCATAATTTCAACAACGAAAACAATAATTTTTAAACTAATTAACCAGCGTGAACTAAACGCCCCCGTTTCTTAATAATCTTCCGCTTAATTGATATTAGACGTACCAGGAAGCTAAACCTATCAACGACCTTAGTATTTTAAAAACAACACAAACTAATATCAACTTTAACTTATTGCAAATAAAGTCCAAAATAAAAAATCTATAAAAATGGTAGTTAAGTTCTTTATTTCTGTCTTATAAAATTGCTATAAGCACAATGATCTCTACTTTATAAATGTAACTAAAAGCGACTCTATTTTGTTAGAGTTAAGGTTTAATTTACTTTGTTTATTAAATTCGCATATAAGTTATTTTGTATGGTATATAAATGGGGTTCGTCGGCCGTCCTAGCCCTCTTGTTTCTAACCGGAAACGATTACTTTTGGCAATTATGCCTTAAATGTAATTAAAATTGGTGCGATTTTAGCAATTCAAAACATACTGTATATAAATCACGTGTTAACATTTTAGATTTGATAATTTGGGAGATTAATTGATTACGCTGATTATGAAATTACTTTATCGTATTTTTTTAGCGAGCGTCAGTGACTCAGGGGTTGACTTGACTTGACTGCAGGTCCTGGGTTCGAATCCTGCCATATACCAATTAATTTTTTTATTTACATATGTAACGTTAGTGTAAAGTGGAATACTTGGGTCATGTACTGCGGCATGACAGGTATAAGTTACTTCAGCTGATTATGATGGGCAAGATTGAAGGCAAGAGACGCGCTGGACGTAGGAAAAAGTGGCTACGTAATATTAGGAAGTGGACGGGGATTAGGTCAGCGGACGAACTGTTTCGCCTTGCACTTGAGAGAACCAAATATTCCAAGTTAGCGGCAAACCTTCTAGACTGAAGAGGCACTAGAAGGAGAAGAACGTAGTGTATGTACGGGTAGGCTACGAACCCCTTAGTGGGAAAGAGTGAGATGATAATTACGGATGTATTTTTTTATTGTTAAAAAAATATATATGCCTGTGTATTTTAAATTTAATTTTTTACGAAAATGTTTCATCGCTTATTGTTTATTTTTTATACGAAAACAGAACACAGACACAGATGTAACAAATCTGGAAGAACACATAGACTACATTTTAAGAATTTTTTTGCTCGGACAGAATCACGGGAGACAGTTAGTAATTTTTATAAAAATGTCTTTAATTACTTGTTAAGACAATAAGTAAGAAAGAGTAATGACCGCATAATATTTACGGGTTCGATTCCCGTCTGTTAAATCAATTTAATGCACTTCCTCGTATCACCTATTAAAACCGAGATAATGCTAAAAAAAATGGCGTCAAATTAAAATTTTATTAAACGTTCTTAATGTTGAATGATTTGTTTTTAAACAAATAAAGTGTTCTGTTAATTTCATTAATTTAAATTATATATATAAAAGATTTGTACTTTTGTATGTTTGTAACGTGTTAACTCAAAAACTACTTATAGGAGTATTTAAATTGTAGCTGTCGCCCACGACTCCGTCACCATGGAAATAAAAAAACACAATTAGTAGCCTATGTTTTCTTCCAGACTATGTTCTATATTTATGCCAAATTTCATCATGATCCGTTCAGCCGCGCTGGAGATACTTTCAAACATCCATCCATCGAAACATTCGCATTTATAATATTAGTAAGTACTATTGAGCAGCTATTCAAAGCCAGGGCTGGAAACTAGATGGTGTAAATAACAAAATGTTGCTAGAACTGAGCCCGTAAAGTAACAAACTAATCTTACTAATATTATAAATGCGAATGTTTAGATGGATGGATGCTTGTTTGAAGGTATCTTCAAGACGGCTGAACGGATTTCGATGAAATTTGACATACATATAGAACATAGTCTGGAAGAACATATAGGCTACTAATTATGTTTTTTTTTTAATTCCGCGCGGACGGAGTTGCCTGTGACAGCCAGTATCCTTATAAAATAATATTCAGTTCAAATCGAGTATCAAGCATTTTATTTTAAATGACAATTTAATTTAAACATAATTCGCTATTCAAATATGCATAGACAAAGCGTGAAAGTAAATTGTGTAACGCGTGAACTCTGTTTCTAGACGCAAATTATAATGCTGCCAACGTACAGACAAAAAACTAAACGGGTGCATCGACCCCGGGCACCCCTATTCTGGAGTAGTCTTTGACTTTAAGAGACAGGATCTGTCAAGCGCTAATTCTTCTGTCTACAAAAATAAACAATAATTCCTAAACTTTGCTTGCTTGCTCATTTGTATGTAAATTGAATCATTATCTTACTAGTATTATTAATGTGAATGTTTGGATGGATGGATGGATGTTTTGATTGTATCTCTAGAATGACTGTATTGATCTCGCAGAAAATTGGCATTAATGTAGAACAGTCTGGAAGAACACAGAAGCTTCTAATGAAGCTTTTATTAGTACCTCGCGGACGCATCGCGGGCGACAGCTAGTATGGTCGTAAAGAAGGTTCAGTTTTTACGTTTCTTTCTTTCTTTTACGTGATTGCCATCTTTACATCAGCATCCGCTAAAACTATAAGAATTTATTTATAATAACAACGTTCTTATTGTCTAGTCCGTTTCTTTATAGTCAAATAAAGTAATCAGTTTCAAATTTGCTCGTACGCCGAACGCATCTGAATTGCATTTCGCGTATTATCTGTTGTCGATGGTCACTTGTGTTACCATCACAAAAAAATATAAATTTAAAAATATACGACGAATGAAGGTTTATTGTGACAAATATGAAATTCTTCATTCATTTAAATAGAAATATTTCTAATGACGTTACATTAAGAATATAAGAGGTAATAATATTTTACGTATATTTTTACGATTGATTTACAGAAAATAAAATTGTCCTGCAATTTAATAATGTTTGAATGTTTTTTATATGAATCATTATTATAGTTAATAGTAATTAAGTACAAATAAATTTTTGGCTCAATTAAAGCGTCTTAACATAAACGTTATCAAAAAAATGTCGTAACACGAAACGTGTAAAGGACGACATCGGAATAAGTAATTTAAATAATGCAAATCTCGAAGAACTAATAAACTGAATAACATATTGTCTTTTGTAAATCGAGCATTTTAATTATATGGCGTCTTACGTGTATTTGAAAAGTTAATTTCACTACTTGATACGAGATGGCGTTGTGTCCTTTGACCCTTATTTAAAAAGTGTAAATTTAGTAGTAATACCATAACTATAAATACTGCAGTATCTGCCTGCAACTTTTTTACAAAAAAATTGGCGCTTAATATCTTTCTAATATTATAAATGCGAAAGTTTACATGAATGTTTGTTTGAAGATATCTCCAGAACGGTTGCATGGATGTCGCTGAAATTTGGCATAGATATAGAACATACCCTGGAAGAACATATAGGCTATTAGTTAAGTTTTTTTTTATTCCGCGAGGACGTAGTCACGGGCGACAGCTAGTAATAAATAAATAAGAAATAATTAAAATTCATAATCAATTTCAACATAGGAACGAAAACACATATCGGAAAGAAAACTTCATAATGTCCGCGTCTATGTTATCCTGGTAATTTTTAATTCGAATACTACCACTTCATGACTACGATAAAACACTTCCAATTCATCTAAAATTTAATCATAAACATCGTCATCAACAAAAAAATGGCCGAGCATTATGCAATTTAATTTAAATTATTTGCTATAAAATTAATATTAATTAAAAAAACAACATAAGGCATACGTGACGTGCACCGCATACATTTCTAAGAAGCGAACAGCCGTTGCGACGAACAGGCCAGTCATCAACCCCTGGTCTTTTGGCCAAATATTTAGCTTCTTAGAATTAGCAGACCAAGTTTCCAGATTAAAAAAAAGTTAATAAATAACTAATTCAAAACAATACAGATAATACAAAAAAATAGATTCGGTCGTGACTATTATGTTGAACTAGCTGTTGCACGCAACTTCATCCGCGCGGAATGAAAAAAAACTTAATAAGTAACTTATGTTTTCTTCCCGACTATGTTCTACATCTATGCCAAATTTCAGCGAGATCCATCCTGTCGTTCCAGAGATACCTTCAAACAAACATCCATCTAAATATTAGTTTTTAATTAAATAATTGATTAATAAACAAAAAACCGAGATAAATAACCCAGTGGAAATTGGATGTAATTTCTGCATTGTAATCGACCACTATATAAATACAACAGTTAGACTGTCTGACTGAGGTTCCAGGGGTCTTAAAGTTAGAAAACTGTGCGAAATTTTTGACATGACATCGGTTCAATTTTTCTTAGCTTTAGGATCGCCATTTGCCTCATCTGAGACCAGGTTAACATGACATATTAGTAACTCTACCTACTACAATTAGTTTAAAAGAGTCGAGGTTACTTCGATATCTCCTATGTTTTTCACCTAATCTAAGTCAATGTTGAATTAAAAAGTACATTTTAAAAACATTTTTAATTCTATAAAGAAACAAAACAACTCCTGCGTGTATCGGTTATCTAGATAAAACAAAGCATTCCAAATACCTAGGCATTAAGTACAAGAACGGTACTAAAACAGAAATAGGATCGTAAAAAGCCCGAGAACAAAGGTAGCTGCGAGAAAATAGATACACTGCGTAGTTAGACAACCCTTATAGTACAAAGACTATAGACACGCCGCACAGGCTATGTATAGCCTGTCCACAAAGTTTACTGGGCTAAAAGTTGAATGAACCTAGGAAGCGATCGAGTCTCGTTCCTCTCAGCCTCTCCCACACATATACGACCAGATAACACACACACAAACACATACACTAACGACACAAGTGCAAGGAAACAAAGATGGACGCGACGCACACTAGTTTAGGCGTGAGAAATGTTGATAAACCTCACTTGCGTCAGTGCGCTCAAACATCACTTCCGAGTTTGAAATATCCATCCATTGAACGATTCATGTTTGAAATAAACATTAAAACTTGTTAATTAACAAAACAAACAACCAATGGATAACATTCAATAAATAAAAGCACCGAAATTTTGTTTGTTTAATAAAAAAACGATATCGGATAGATAGGACGGCAATTAATGCGTGTGTGCGTGTATGCGTAGGCGATACGTAACAACCTAATGAGACAGCGATGTAGTACAACTCGTATGACTGGGCGGACTTCTACGTCTTATGCAAGCCTGGTACTTCAAATCTCGTTTGCGCATACATTTTAGTGCAAGTTTTTTTTTCAATCCGAGGAGGCATTTTAAAATAAACCCAACAACCGGCTTGACTGGGCCGTTTCTTAAAAATGTCTTTGCATTTCCGCGTTGGGAAAAGTAAAAAAAAGGTCATTCGCGCCTAAAATTTTACTTCACTTGAATACAAATTTGTCGTGTGATGGAATTCTGAATAAATTTACAATTTAAACCAAAACTCAACATAGGCACATGCCATGTTTTAATTACGAATTTGTTGCTCAAAAACTTTACCAATCAAAATAATATTCCCCTAAAGGACATTTGATGCCTCATCTCGTGCTTGCAAAAACCATTTAGCTCATAAAATGTTTGTTACTCCGACGAAAACTTTGTTAAAAATGAAATAGTTGAATAAAGAAAACAATTAGTTTTAAAAGAAGATATGAATGAATCCCGGAAACCTCCCTCACAGTCGCATTTGAGGATAATCATCGAGAGGGTTTTAGTAAATAAAAATTTCTCATAACAAAATAAACCCAATGAGAATGTCTTTCCCCAAAATGGAACCAATAAAGATGGCGAATAAATAATCTTTAGTTGTTTTTTTTTAATATCTTGATTTCATAAAAAATATTAATTAATAAGTGGCTAATAGGAGTTCATAACGCGAGGTGAATGACTGCCAATGCAAATAGAACCCGTCGCTGCAGCCAATTAATGCACAGTTCGATTCCACGCCGAGGGAAATTGTCGCCGTGGAAAATCTATAGTCAATATTATTTGTTGGCTTTATTCCTGCCTTGAATTATTACCAAGTAGCTAGAAGATGCCAGCGTACTGGCGTAAATCAAGCAAACATAGACGTAGCATAACATGGATAGCAGTTACTATAGCTACTAGCTAGCAAAGAAGTATTGACATCTCAAATACGTTAATTTTATAATAACAATAAAGAGGAAATTCGTTTGTTTTAAAAAATCTTCTACAAAATACTCTTTTTTTCTCTTCTCTTTACAAAAAGCTTTCTAAAGCCATTCTTTTATTTAATTAAAACTCTTTGTAATTGAATTTTCTTTTAATCCATTACAGTTTGTTGTTTGTTGAAACTCAAATGCGCGTTGGTTCGGTTTGGTTACGTAAACAAGACAGCGAGTTACTAGGAAAACATAAGTTGTAAAGAGCACGTTTACTTATTTGTATGGTTTGCACCTACAACTGTGTATACAGTGTCTTGTTATTGAGAGACCGGCCAAGTGGCGTTTGCTAACATTTTCTCTATTCAAACTTGGAAACTTTCATTTGTTCATTTGCTAACAAGACTACTTGTAAGCTATTTTCATTTTGTTTTCATATTTTTAACTTATACGATAAATTAATATTATAAGCATTAATTGACTGACCTGCGAATTAAATCAGAGAAAAACATGATTTATTTTAATCGCTTACGAAGTCTTGCAATTTAGATTGGTTAGAACAGACAACTCCTGCTGGAAATAAAAAACTTTTGCTAGTTTCATTGATAGTAAAAAAAAACATTACATCACTAGAAACTTATACATAGTGTACTAGGAAAACATAACCGAGTAGAAGTTTGATTCGTTGATAAAATGTAAACACAAGGAGCGGGTAAATGTTTATAAATTCAAATTTCAACAATACCATTTCGTGTGCCCACGGTAATGATAAAATATCATTCTTGATATAAAAACCGGTGTACCCACATTGTAAACATAGACATTGTAGTATTCATTCAACCAGTATAATTTGATCTTTAGTTTTGTACTAATAAACATGTAATATTTCGTGTAGACGGCGTATTAACGGAGCTACTAAGAATGGTTGACTTTTCAACAGAATGATTTTATGTGGGCGCCATTTCGATTCTGTATTCCATCTGACGTGTGAACGTTTTTCTACTGAATATAAATTCGGGCCTCGTAGTTGTTTAAAGATTTCGTAATACCAGTATTTCACGCAGTGTGATCGTTTGGTAATGCTTTCGATTTTTTTTTATTTCCTCCCACTTTATCGGCTTGGTTGTATGGTCCATTGACCTTGGATAGAAGTGTTCTGTACAACACATTAGTACAACAATGGCCGGTTGATGGAATCGACAAGCATTTTGCGCAAGCAACCGGCATCTAGTAAACGACATTACATTAAAAATCACGTTTTCAAGTTGAATCAATGTTCGTTTAGAATGTTTACATCCATATACCAAATAATTCAAAGAAATGGAGAACAAGTTAATATGCCAAATTGTCATTGTCAGAGGACACCTAGGCCAAATTATGTCGATTTAAAATATTTAGGCCTCTTCCATTTGGACGTATAACTTCTTAATCTAAATTGATAAAGAAAACCTATAAGAGTTAATCATCTGTTTAGCTAACTCTTTACGCGATATCTAAAAAAATATTTAAAAAATGTTAATTAAGTTATAGCTGATTGAACAAAAAAAATTTTTGTAACTTTTTGAAATCAAACAAGACATCGATAAAACACGCTCCGAGACGTCACGCGGACGTACAAGTGACGTTTACCTATCGATATAACCAACGCAAACCGTCAAAAGTACCAGGCGAGCATAAAGATACAAAAGGTAAAAACCATTTTCGACACATTGATCGTTCAATAAAAATTTTCAAGCTTGAACATAGTGCGAGACAGAGATGCTGATATCAGTCGTATCTCGTCTCTCGTTCGCTTTACGTCAGTTGACAAGCACTGGGTGAACGAACTTTGAGAGTTTACTGGGCTAAAAGTTGAACGTACCTCCGTGCGCGGACATTACGAACAAGATAGCAACTTTACCATACACGGGCGATGCAATTAATGTCGCAAACACCTTTTGCCTGATATAACAATATAGCTATAAACACTTCGAATTAGAGTTCATTTTTATTCGCGATATTTGCGATTTTATATCATTATAGAATAGAGAGTCAAGTTTCTCACGACTACCACTACATTTGTAGCGAAGTAGTGAGACTCGCGTGAGGATAAGTGAGATATAGTGGTGTGCGTTCACTTGAGGTTGGTGTAGTCTTGAAAATAATTTCGCGGTCACACCGCGCCGGCGGGTTCATACAACTTGAACCACCTGTCTCTGTTGCACGCCTGGTTATTTATATCTATGCGCACAACTATGTAACATAGTTTATATATTTAATATAGTGCTGGAATGGCGCGATAATTACTTACGATACATATTTAATTGACACCGAGACGATAATTATACTTCCTTTCATATAATAATATCTGATTTTATTTAGAATTTATTTGTGTGTATATTTTTTAAATGATCTAATACCACAATTATCCAGTAAACAAGTTTGAATCAACTTTTTAAAAAGGATTTAATTGCCTATGGATCCCAAAACACTGTCTATTTGTTAAGTGAAGTGGTAAGACGTTTTATTGCACGATTTGTTATACAAACATTGTCTCTGTATACAAAAGTTCAGTAACCCTACAAAAAACCAATTAAACGGTTTCATTCAGATGCAATTAATAGCCTATATTAAATCATTCGCCGGACCTGTGATCAACACTGCAATCGAATGACTGAATGCTTATGAATGATTTACAACGCCATCTTTTGATTTTATTGCACAACTTTTTATATTTTCCTGTGTCTGCCTTGTAAAGGTACATAACGTTCATTATTTTTATTACCTATTATATTTATATTATTTAGAAATGTAAAGCATAGATGGTTAACGACTACAAAAGACCAGGTTATCCGCTTGCTTGTTTATCTTCATGGCCTAGAAGAGACAATTTCAGAAGTTCTTTGTTCTTCTTCCTCTTCTTCTTGAGGTGCCTCTCCGACTAACGAAGTTCTTTGTTGAAGGAAGCAAATTATGGGCCTAACCATAAAAACTTGTGGCGGTCAAAAGGTTAAAACACGTGTTGATGTAAGTAGTGTTTAACTTTATTTTTGGAGTAATACAGTAAAAATGTCAACTATAGCGATTTTTTAATCTATGTCAATAAAATGTCAACCGTATAAAAAAAATACAATCTTCTGATTTTTGAATGAAAATAAATGCATGTTTATTAAGAAATAGGTACAATTTAAGAAAATTATCTGCTATTAATTTTCTTATTATTTAAGTAGACGTCTGTCTTTCAAAATCAATTCGTTATTTGCAACGTTACGACCCGCGAGGTCAGCGACCGCCATTTTTTTAATTAAACTGACGTTTTGATTGAAGCGTCATAGATTATGAATAAATTCAAAATGCATAGATTAAAAAAGTGCGGTTTCGTTAGAAACAGCTGAATGTGCTAATTAAAGAAGTTTTAAATTCAAATATACTTCTCAGAATATAATAAATTGCAACTATTTCCACATTATATTGCATCGAAGAGAAATCGACAGCTGGTAATAAACTAAACTTATATATTATAAACTCATTTAACGCTAAAATATAGCTTTTAAAATTCAAATCAGGTTATTTAAAGCAATGAATACATTTTGTTAACACGATTTCCCTCTCAGATGATCTTTAGTAAATTAAATTGAAATTATAATTTCAGTATTCTACAATAACAGAGCAAAACACGAAAGTTCATTCATAAAAATCTATTAATGAAAATATTCATAAGATATATAAACATGGATATCTGGTCCCGTATAAAAATTGTCCACTTTTCTTATGTTAAAAAAACTTTAAAAAAATTAAAAAAACTCCTTAGGCACATAATAATGCCATAAAAGAAAAAAATATATGTGATTTTTTTGACATTGACAGGCAGAGTGAATATGATCCTAATACTGTCTAGTAAATATAAACACACGAAAAACATTACCCTACTTATTCTGTCAAGTAATAAAAACTGTAAACACAGACATAGCAATAAATAGTCAACTGTAGTTCTTTTGTTAGTTAAGTATCGGAAGTGAAAGTGCGCGTAGAAAGCGGCGAAAACTACGACGCACCGAGTGGCACTAAAATGCATCGTCTATGCATTTTTATACTTTGTATAGTTTTAAAAAAACAAAAGTCACATAACATGACATTTAAAACAGATAATTAAATGTCGTTCATCTAATCTCGATTAGTTGTTTTTTTTTGTTTACGTCTTTATTTTATTATTATAAGTTATTGTAGTAGCATAAATTCTGCAATAAATAAAAACAAAGGCTGGACATCCATCTACATATCCTCTAGTGTTGCGTATGTCTATGGGCATGAATTCTCGATGTTTTCACCGCCGCATAATTTCTCCTATCTTTTATTAAAAGAAAAGAATGTCGATTTATATTCCCTTTGGAACAAAAAAGGAATTTTTACTATTAACTTCACCTCCCTAGATCTAGCCTAGATCGTCTGCTAGTGACGTCATTGCTGTCATTCAACATTAGTAGAATTACTCAGCATGTCCACGGATTCAGATGAAGTCTAGAACACTTTCTTTTGTTTCTTTACTCTCAACTAAAACGACCATAAAAATTAAAAATATATCACCATCAAAATCTAATCATTGTGAAAATAAAACAAAATTTGACCTAAATGTAATTTATTCCATTGTACGTATTGCGCGGTGCTATTGAAATCATTTCTTTCTTTAGTACGAAAATGGTTGAATTAAAAATGTCTGGGAGAGTACAGAGTAGATCAGGGCCAAATAGACACTTTCACTGCTTTCTCCGACCTGGTTTTATTTATTGTCGTAGGTCGAGCGGTCCAGTCGGCCTTCGGGGTGGCTCCACTTTTGGTTTTATCTGACACTTTCATTAATCTATGTCACAGTAGAAAGTTATGATGCTATTAGGGCGCCGAAGGTAAAAGCTTAAGAAAACATCACGATTTCAATTGAGATCAAACTTTCGAACATCTGAAATAGTTTCTCTGTTTGATAGTAACAAAAGAGTCACGACCCTGACCCAGTGATGTTGATTGATTACTCATTTGTACTGATCTTAAAATAAGCTAATTGAGCAATGTGAAAACTCACTTTTATTTGAATTAAGAATGTTATTTTAAAAAGAAATGTAGTTTTTATGATTAAACTGGCCACCGTGACTCCGTCAGCGCAAAATTAAAAAAAAACTAACATCTGTGTCAAATTTCATCAAAAACCGTTGAGACGTTCCGGAGATATCTTCAAACATCCATCCAAACATACATGGAAACATTCGCATTTATAATATTAGTAAAACAATTAATTGCCACACGGTTACCTACATTTTGATTTTGGGGATGTCCAAGGATTACTAAACATCAATAACCGCAGTTTTCTATTGAAATGCAATTACCATAGCATATTTTCATCGCTTTCATTTACTTTATAAAAAAAAAACAATACATATGCCCGAGAAAAACACAAAAATAATTACTGCCTACTAACCTAACAATACCTACCAATTCAAAAATAACCTCACATTTTATGAAGATATTCTATCATTATGTCGGCGTGACTCAAAGTGTACTCCTTGGAGTCTGGACGGTCCAACACAACAGATACTAATCTTAATAATAAAATGTTTCAAGGGATAAAGTCATTTGATTATTCTAGAAACTGAAAGGGATCCGTAACTAATAAAGTTTGAGAACTAAAATATTTGTTTTATAAAAAATATCACGAATAATCCTTTTAGTTTATTTTTTTTTATTTTTTGGGACTAATTCCCACTGTTTGCCTTGAGGAGGCATTTACAGCTTCACCGGGCTTGAGGTGGCCGAGCGCAGATGGCGCTTAGCCTAAACCTCGTTTAAGAGTAACTAAGCTTGAGGGCTCCCTCAGGAACCTCGGCTCGGGCCGTTACTTCGCTATTATTAGAGGATTGGACCTTTTAGTTGTCAGTTGATAATTGTAAGTGCTAAAATTTCAACAATTTGAAAAATTAAATTGTAGACATATCGCTGTAAATCGGCCAATCGTAGTTAGGATAAGTACTAATTTTTAGATTATAAATAATTACAAACATTAAGATATGACCTTTGTACAAGCGTAATAAAGTCGAGAAAATTACACGCTTCGAAATTCGGGTAAAGCATGGCAACACCAGACCAACGAATTTACTCGACGGGTAAAAGTTGCCAACTTAAAATGTCATTGACCGTCGGCATAAGTGCGGCTTTGACCTTACCGCCGGTCTATATTGTAGCAAAGTGAAGTGAAAGTATTGCCATCCATCACCGAACGAGAGAAAGCAAGCCGCACCCTTAATCTTTACCCACGTGGCGGGAAAATTACGACTTTTATACACTAATCGATGTTTTCGAAATGTAAAATTAATCGATATTTCGTTTTCGATCTTATCGATATTGGTTTATGTCGATTGTTGATGATATCTGTGCTGACAGCGAAGTTAATTTCGTTGCAAATATGAAATTAATCGCATGCTGCTTATTGCAATTAATTAAGGAGATAAAGAATTAAGTGGACGATAAAGTATATGATGTATTAACTAGTACAGAACAGTAAATATAACGATTTATTATGAATGTTACAACGGCGCTTTTAATTGACGCGATTTGATAAGAACAACCTACACGAAACAGTACAAGTAATGGATGGTTAGGTGCTAGGTACGGGTTAGCCAATTAACATCTATACAGGAGCTATAAACATTCTTTAAATTATATAGACTTTTTCATCCCAATAAATTAAAACAATAATATTTTCGTAAATGTACAACAAACATAAAGTTTAACGCCTTCTAGAATATAATAGCAATGTAAATTAACATTATTTAAAAATATTATGACAGGCGTTCTATCAATCAAGTATTTACTCAATTAAGTTTGTATTTTGGAATAAGGGAGAGTATCGAAGGAAAAAAAACCCCAATCATGTAAAATAATTATTAAACTGAGATTGCACTACAAGTTTGTAAAGGAATTTCTTACCTGTAAACACCTCCGAGCTGTCAAAATGCGGGTGAGTGACAACTGGCAACATTTACAACATTCATTTTCGGCATGCCATGATCTGGCGTTTGTCTTGTCACTAGTTCTAAAGTTATAATATTACTTGCAAAATGTATTACGAAAAATTCTTATTCATAAAGTTCCTTTTCATATCCGTATTCTATACTCCTGTATTCGCAGAATGGAACACAAGAGATTATATAATGAGGCAGCATTCTCTTACAAAACCTTACCAAGGTGAGTGACCTAAGGATCTAATGATCCTTAATAGTCTATTTGCAAGAATACAATAAGTTGTTGAATTACAGGGAGCGGTATGTCGGTACCACATTGGGACTTTTTGGGTAGCACTATCGTTACTTCGAATTACGTCCGCTTGACACCCGACATGCAGTCCAAATCTGGTGCTATTTGGAACACATCGGTGAGTAATAATTATCAAATTAAATCAATAGTAATAAACAACTTGTTTCAAATTCCTTAAATACAATGAAAGAAGAAAGAGAAGTCTTTGTTTTCATTTCAAATCTAATTGAATTATATTAATTAAATGAAGCATTTGAACTTGAAACAGACTATATTATTCATAATTTGGTAGGATGAAATATTAAATAACAGAATTTAAATAATATTCTTTACTTAATAATACTGGATATCATTATGGAAGTTTTTTTTATGATTCTCTTAATAATTTTGTTGTTATTTTACATGTTATTATTTGGATGGGTATTAGAATACTTAATAGTATGGATAAAGATATCCTCATAATAAAGTCATATTAAAAAAGAATTAATTTATGTTCATCCCATTCTTGTAGGTATAATAACATATATATGTTTACAGTAATTTTTATGTAGTTATAAATGGTTAGTTCGAAAACAATGTTAAGAATGTAGTAAATTTTGTTTACATTTCTTTATCTAGTGTAGGACGGACTATAAATAAATTACTACAATGTACTCTTACTAACAGATGATAAGACGTAACTGTGTTGTATGCAAGTAAACTGCATTTAAAATAACTAAAGATGATACAAATCTTGACATGTAGCTATAGGTTAATTGTTCAATCTTTTGGACTCCAATATTTTTGTATATGACGGGAATAAAAAAAAATTATAAAGTAGTAGAAGAAGAAGAAGTTTAGTATCACATAAAGGAATAATAACTTTTTATTCTCATAGTATTAATCATTTTTAAATTGATGCAAAAAAAAGTGGTTTAGCCTTGTCCATATGACCTTGCCTGTCAATGTTGCTCAATTGCCACACTGCCAAATATAGAACTATAAAAAAAGAGCATCTACTTAAATGACTAGTAAAATATCAAACACAATGTAATGTTATCTTTTTTAATAGAAATCTTAGGAGTGTAATATGTTTCGCAGATTATAAACACCAAAATCACTGTATAAAATATACCATCGTCCCTGTTTTTCATCTTTGACAAAACAGAGATAACAATATGTTTCAAATGAGGGTTTTGGTCTCGGAATTCACAGTCTATTCCATTTTGTTGTTATTAAGTGTTGAGTATAGTCAGTCAGCTTTTTCAAAGTAACTATTTCTTCTTTCTTTAATTTATTAGTTGCCAGTCGTCGTTTTACTATAACTTTTGTTAGAGTTTTATTTATGGCTTTATTAATGGTCTGCTAAATTTCCGTTAGTGTAATTTCTGCAAAAATGTGTACAAAATTGTCGCTTCATGTACAAATATATATGTAAATAAGTCTATATTATATGTTCAAAGTTCATTGCCTTTTCTACATACAACTTAGTATCGACGCAGACCTTTTACCTATTTGTAGATATGTTTATGTATAATAATCAGCCATTTGCATTTATTTCAATACAAGGTCATTTTGCGCATTGATAATTTGTATACTTGTATTATTAAATGAAACAGAACAATTAATTTAATTATTAAAAATAAACATTTGGAAAAAAATCTGTATAAATTATATAGAGGAAATGAGAACCTTCTCTTTTTATATACCAACTAGATGTTGCCCGCGACTCCGTCTGCGCGGGATTATAAAATATATGTTGGCCGATTCTCAGACCTACTCAATATGCTCACAAAATTTCATGAGAATCGGTCAACCCGTTTCGGAGGAGTATGGGAACGAAAAATTGTGACATGAGAATTTTATACATAAGATTAAGTTGGCTTTGTATTTACAGATTTCGTTTGTGACTAAGCTGCAGATTGTACTGTAAAGATCAGTTCTCACTGATATAAGACAGTAGTTATCGAGGAATCCCGCAGTTGATACCTAATAATACGTATATGCATTATATTTTCGTATATATTTTACTGTGAAATCACGCTGTTAATATTTCAGCATATTAATAATATTAATTTCTTTGTAACAGCCATGTCAAACTAGGAACTGGGAATTACAAGTTCAATTTAAAGTCCATGGTCGAGGAAAGGATCTCTTTGGTGATGGGTTTGCACTATGGTACGTCAGAGATCGTATGCAGACAGGCCCAGTGTTTGGTAGCAAGGATTACTTCCATGGTCTTGCGATTGTACTAGACACATATAGTAATCATAATGGTGCACATAATGTAAGTATACTTATGTACTTTCATCATCAGCTCACTATAAGTCCCCACCGAGGAGCTTGGAGCCTACCCTAAGTTAAGGGTGATTAGGCCATAGCCAACCACGCTAGCCCGGTGCGGTTTGGTTGACTTCACACATATCTTTGAATATCTTCTCAGATATGTGCAGGTTGCATCACGATGTTTTCGGATAAATGTACATATGTAATTCGGAAATCGAAAAACACATTGGTACATGGCGGGATTCGAACCCAGAACCTACGGATTACAAGTCAAGTGCTTGACCCGTGAGCCACCGACGCTCTCAGTACTTTTGTACTTTAGAGTAAATAAATAAAAACACCATCTGATATGAATTACAATTTGATTAGTTATTTCTGCAATAAAGGGAATTATGATAGGATTATTTTTAAATATTATTACTAGTCTTAGCTTTGATTGAATCTGCAACATTAGCTGCTACGAATGACCACATAGAAGACAGGCATCTTGTGGATAATCTGTGTTACAACCAATGTATTTGTTTGCCGGAGGCCAAAGTCTTCCCTTCCTACCCATTTCTAATAAGGAAGAGATGACAAGGAAGTGGCTTGATTGTAAAGGGAATGAATGGCTCCTTGATAAAAAAATAGTCTTAATCTTCATATCTCTGATTTCTATATATGGAAAGGCTATAAACCATGGTATTTTGTGCCTATTTGATGTACTTCATTTTGGCAATGAAGGTTGGCAGGGGTAGTGAGGATTCCGACTGATCACAGAGATTGAATCAACTGTTAGGATCTTCAATAGGCGCTTTTTAACCTACAATCCAATTCCATTATTGGTATAAAGGCTTTCCTGTCTCTTCCAGCATCAACATCCATACATATCAGCGATGATCAACAACGGCAGCCTCCATTACGACCATGATAGAGATGGCACACATACACAGCTCGCCGGCTGCGAGGCTAAATTCAGAAATTTTAACCATGACACACACATATCTATTACTTATAGAGATGATACATTGATTGGTAAGTATGTAAATAATAGCTGTAGTCCGCGACTCCGTCCGCGAGGTATTTAAAAAAAACTTGGCTTATGCGTTCTTCCATACTATGTCCTACATCTATGAAAAATTTCAGTGAGATCCATGCAGCCGCTCTGGATATACCTTCAAATAAACATCCATCCATCCAAACATTAGTATGAAAATAAAAATGTTAGTATGATATTAGTAAGATTAAGAATTCATGGATTGTCTGAATTTCAGTTTGTCTATGGTTAAAAATATTTTTCATTTTAACTATTAACAGTTTTGTTTAGTTTGTCTTGTTTATTAATAAAAGACAGCGGATGCATAGTAAACTATTTTAACCAGTTGTGTATTTGAACTAGATTTCTGTATTGTTTTCATTTAAATTTTTTAATCTATATGTATTATGACAATTTCAATGTGATCTATAACCAATTTGAACAATTTTGAAAGTTAAACATACAAATATTATGAACGCGAATGTTTGGATGGATGTTTGTTTGAAAGTATCTCCAGAACGGCTGAATAGATCTCAATGAAATTTGGCATACAAATAGAACATTGTTAAGAAGAACACATAGGCTATTAATTTTTTTTAATGCCGTGCGGACGGATTCTCAGGCAACAGCTAGTTAATTTATTAAATTCATGTTCTTCTCTTGAAGCACAGAAGATTTAACAAAAATATGTTTTATTATTGACTTGACCTTTTTCCAGTCAGCACCGACTTAGAAGGTAAGAATGCGTGGAAAGAATGCTTGAAAGTGGAAAACATTCTTCTACCTACGGGATACTACTTTGGTGCGTCTGCAACTACGGGAGATCTGAGTGACAATCATGATATCATATCTATCAAGATGTATGAATTAGATTTATTGGAATCGGTAAGAAATATTTCAGTATTAAATCATGTAGTCATGCAAATGACGTTAGATCATAGATTATGTAGGATAAGTGACAGATTAGCTAATCTATGCGTAAGGTTTCGCCATAGACAAATCTCTAATTTTTTTGGTTTATTACACGGCTATTATGCCCAAATCAATGTTGAAAATGTGATGGAAAGGATGGGTAGTGGAAGTGGACTTTCCAGATGAGAGGATGCATGGAAAGGGAAAATATTTTCTTTCTGTGCATCCTCTTCTACGTCGATTAACGGTAGGCAACGCATATGCAATTGCGTATGTCTATGGGCAACGGTCACTTCGCTATTTCAGCGATTTCAGGTGGCCGCTCGCTCGTTTGCCACCTTATGATACAAAAAAAACGATTGTAATTATTAGCATCTAACTTCCGGACTAAAAGGAGGTGTATGAGAGGGTTACTTAGTGTAGTTTTAGTAAATATGAGTGTATAAGTCACCAGTGAAAAATTGCAAGTGTTGCATTAAATTAAAATCGTTGTACATAATGTCAGTTTGTTAATGTTATAAATAAAATATTTTATTTACAGCAAAACAAAGATGAAGACAGATCGAAAATAATCCCATCGGCCGCGTCTTTCGAAGCGCCGAGGGATAGAGTGGACGATACAAAACCCGCAATGTCTGGTGTCAAATCTTTCCTATACATGATGTTCGTAGCTATTGTCATTATGGTTATATTGGTCTTAGGCATTATGTGGTACCAGAAAAGACAGGAACAATCTAGAAAAAGGCTCTATTGATATCTATTACAGTTATGTCAAATTAGTTCGGAAACAGACCATAGACAAAAAATTCCCGGTTTGTTTTTTTGTAATTTTGAACGTAATTTAATGTCTACTATAAAACTTTATAATGGCAACATTCAGCATAATAGTTTATGGTTCTTTGGTGGAGCATGTCCTATTTTTTGACTGATATTTAATTAATATTAATTTCTTTATAATCTATTTCCAAACCAAAGTATTTAAAAATATTTTCTATGATTACATTATCTCATTCTTCAAATAACAATTTCTGTAATCCTCAATCTCATTTTATATAGAATGCAGTTATTAAAGATATTTTTTTAATACCGAATACATAATAATTTATAAGTAAAGTTAAAAGGGGTCAGAATAAACGAAAAAAAATATAGTTTCCACTATATTTATTTTTATTAATTTTACAAAGTAGGTGTCATATGCTAATAATTTACGTAAATTTAGGAATTTAAATCTTTTATTCACAATTATTCAATTTTGCCAACGGCTCTCTCTGTTCATTCTATACGTTAACATTCTTTATGTTACTCCTACTAATGATATTATTTATATAACTAAATCTTTTCGTTAATATTGAATTCGATATTGTAAAAAATGTATTTATATATTTCAATTACATCACAATTATTGTGTGAATAATCTTAGTTATTTTATAAATTATTACGAATATCGCCAACATTCTTTCGTTTAAGAATTATCTAAATGCTAGTGCTATGCTAGTGACAGCTTAGGTTTTTTCAAAGATTTTTCCCTCGTTTTTTTGTGGTAAGAAATATTTAAAGAAATAAAACATCTTAATAGTAAATACTAATTTTGGTATTTTGTCCAAAATACTAATTAGGTGAACTTTTGTCCAATATTGTCAATAAATAAATACATATACAGATTAGCAATTAATTCTCCAAGATGTCATGAAAAAAAAAATTGTTTCGCCTATTACGATCATATCTCGATACTCCGAAGATTTTAGAAGGCGTAGAAAATATTTGTTTTTCTATTATTTAGTATTGCCATGTGGTATGTGTACGAGTGTTGTACGTATTTGTGAGTTTTTAATAAAGTGATTTTTATCTTTACCAAACTGATTTTTCTTTTATTTAACAAAATATTAAACGTTCTGATTAAATTTTGCGTTTAAAATGTTTTTGTTGACAAAAAGAGACGAATAAGGTTTTTGTTTTGTCTATGGTATGATGATGTCATTCCTTTTTAAATATGGCAATACTAGAACTGTCAAATAAAATTTATTGACCGGTTGTTTCGTAAAGTGGTAAACAAACAATTTAAAAATTGAGAAAATGTCGAAAATGACTAATGTTAACTCTAGCTTGGCTTACGAAATACTACTTTATTTAAATTCTTTTTATTTAGGAATGTTCTTCGTGTGTGAAGTAGCCATGGGCATACTGAAAGCTATTAATGTTTCGTATCCAGAGAACGCTCTTTTTACCGAAGCCGGAATATTTTGTGCCCTTTGTTTGGTCGAAGTTATTCGTATATTTTTGGGAAGGAGAGGAAATTTGGCTAGTAAAAGTAAGTATACCTCATACTTGAACTTCAGGATCATTTAATTCACGAATATTTGATTTCTATGATTTTTTTTACAGAAGTGCCAGTATTCTTCTCAGTGGTGCTTACAATACCATCTGCGGTTGGTGTTTGTTATTTCCTTATATACCAGACTTATATACTCCGTCTAGAGTACATATGGTGTGCTGTGATGCTCATGTTCCATGCATTGGAACTTGTGTTTGCCATTCTCTTTGTTCTGACTGTGTGTAAAAGTCATCAATATGAATAGAAAAAGTTTAAACCGACTGTTTTGCCAAAGAGATATTAAATGCCAAAGATATGGACTGATCTGCACATTTTATTATATACTCTATTACATACATTCCTCTTATATACTTAATGTAAGCAGTATTCAATATTATATTGTACTTTTTAAGAATAATGTAATGATATAAATTTGTGGCTCTAACTATGGTTAATAATGATTGTTTATATAGCTATCAGTTTTTTAAATCTCAAGATATTACTGTAATCCAAAATGCCTACTTGCTTATTGATAATTATATTAAAAATATATTTGTTGTAACATTACGCCTAAATCGCAATGATTAATGTATTTTAATGTGATTCAGAATCTTATATTAAATAAGTATTATGTCTATCTTCAATTACTAGGAAAAAGGTAGGGAGATGATGTTAGTAAAATTAACTTATCTGACAAAAAGAGTTACCTTATTTAGGTTCCATAAGCGATGAGACGTAAATTGAACATGTAGCTCATTTAAGGGTTAAATGTATTTAATACTTGAATTATATAATACACAATTTGTATAAATATATTAGCTTGATGATTGATGTATATATATTTTATTTTTCTTTAAAAACTTTAATATGTGATATTTTAAACATGAGAGCTTAAGATAAAGGCCAACTCACATTAAAACGAAGTAATTCAATAAACATATTTATTTCTAGAAATTAATCTAATCTAAAACACAAATACTTAACTAAAAAGTCACATTTTCAGAGCATGAATTATTCAGTTGGTGGTACAATATGTTCCGGTAATTTCTGACATTCAACCTTTGTGACTTTAAGAGCACAGCCTTCGGGAAGGTTCCTTTCTATGTATTCTAAGTAGGTGTCACATGTGGAACCCGTAAGCCGTTGTAAATGTATGAATCTAAAGTATGTTCTGATCTCGTACTGTACTTTGTGCTTTTTGTATATGTGAACACACCTTAGAAGTGTATGCCTTTCCTTCTCGGCTTTCCTCAGGGCCCAACTGTAAAACAATTTTATTTGTAAACTAGCTATACCCAATAATCTGTCTTTGTGGAAATTAAAAAGCATTTTAATAGTAAATAAAAATTTTAAAAATTGACAAATCACTGTACAATAACAGTGTAGTTGAAGTGTATTTTTGGTGTGCGGTAAAAACATACACATAATATGAACTAAAGGGTTAGTTAATATTAAATTTAATTATTCATAAAATTGAATATAAAATCGCATATACTTACTTCTTGGTAACTTCAATACCTAAATGAGATGCCGCTGCAACACAGAACCATGAATAACTTAGAAGTACAGCTGGGTCGATACCTCTCATTTCTAGTTCCACCCTTTTATATAATTTATCCAGTTCTAATGGAGGCATATTTTCTGTGATATTGGTTATTGGGGTTATTGTAGTCGAAAAGGGGCGAATGACATTCTGAATGTTGTGACTGATGCCGAAACTGCTTCGAATAGCTGGTACGGTTCTCCAAAGATTCTATGAAGACAAAATAAAAGGTACTAGAAACATGGTGGGTGTGCAAAAATTGTTAGGTTGTAAATAATATAACAAACCTTAACGATATTCATTTTGATAGTTAATTAGACTGTACGTGTCTAATTTAACAGTGAATACAAAATATGCTTCCTGGATAAATCGGAACCGCTTATATTAAATTAAATAGATAAATGTTAGGGCAACCAAAATATGTCATTGTCAAATATCAATTAACTTTTTTTTAATGATTTTTTGGTCTGGCTACAAAATATTTTAAGCCAAATCAACGAGTAATAATAGACAATAATGATAAAAAAACAAACATTCTATGAGCTGGCAACATATTTTAAATTGTCAATGTCTATGGAATGTGGACAGAGTTGGAATGTGATTGAATTTAATGAATTATGCAAATATTTTAATTTTTCATGTGTACCGGTTCAGTATTTTTCCATTCAACCTTAACGAAATTATTGTTTTTAGTATTATAATACTTTTGAGTGCAGTCCAGTGCTGAACTGCAAAAATGGATGTTAAATCTTATCTTTTTTCTTGGTGTTCGAAAAGAAACCTAACGCCAATTTTCGATATTCGTCCTACCGGTGAGTATAATTTGGGTTTGTGACTATTTGATGATGAATACATACTAAAAAGTAATATTTGTTTACATATGAAACTGAAAACATGTAATGTCACCATTAAATAATATCGATTTTAGTCATCCCCACGTAAAGAAATTTGAAGGTCAGTATAGTCAAGGGTCTAAATAAGTCCAAATTTGTAAGTTTAACTTAGACTGACCAATGGTCAGTACTTTAGTAATATAATATCAAATCATACTGTTTTAATTGAAAATAAGATAAACATTTTTTTTACTTTTAGGACCGAAACATCGTCAGCGTTTTTTGTGTGAAGTTCGAGTAGATGGCTACACAGATGCTGGTGCAGGGAATTCTGTCACTAAGAAAGAAGCTCAGAAGAATGCTTCGCGGGATTTTGTTAATTATTTGATAAGAACCGGAGTGATAAACTCAACTGAAGTTCCTGCTGATGTTAATGTTAGAAATGAAGTTCCACAAGTTTCCGGAAATAGCGGGATTGTTGGTGTAATTCAACCAAATACACATAACCAGAGACCAGTTTTCCAGGTAATTGTTAAGATTTAGGATGTGTCTGAGGGTGTAATCCCTTGTGAAGAACAGCTAATAGCTATATAATACCAGCTGTCGCCCGCGACTCCGTCCTCGCGTAATTAAAAAAGAAGTCAATAAGTAGCCTATGTGTTCTTCTAGGCGATGGTCTACATCTATACCAAATTTCAACTAGATCTGTTCAGCCGTTCAGGAGATACCTTTAAACAAATATCCATCAATCTATCTAAACGTTCACCATTATAATATTAGTATGATTTTTCAGGAAGGAATGGGTCCACAAATCATGGGACAAGCATACCATGCGGTAGGAGGTCCAAGCCAAACATTCACATACATGGACCGTCTACAACAGCAGAAGAACGTAGCAGAAGCTGAAGATTTAGATGTAAATGCCATTCTCCATGGCAACTGGACAATGGAGAATGCTAAATCGAAACTACATCAGTTTATGCAAATACATAAAATTAATGCGGATTACGTCTACAAAGCTGTAGGTCCAGATCACACGAGGTTTGTGACTTACTTCATATATCTTACTGTGTTTAATTAACCCATTAGTACATAATGTTCAATAAATCGGACGCCAATAAAATTGTTATTTTAAGAGTTATATATATTTTACTAACCGTTTATTTTTTTAAACAGTAGTGTAATATATATTTGAAGTGGTAATACTGTTGGTATGACATGCCGGAAAGCATAACGTTAGATTTATCGGATGGGATATAAAATATACTTTCATATTGCTTAAATATTTTATACAATTTAATGGTCAAATACACTCGAAATGAAAATATATTACAGTGATCATAATGAAAAAGGTGTTAATAAACTTAATAGGGTTAACACATAATGGGCTATATGCACATAAGTTATAGTTTAAATATCAAAGCTGATTGCGATTTATACTATGATATCTGTTTGTTTTATGATTTTCTTAAGAACAGCTTAATCAAAGATAAGTAATTACAAATATAATTGTAACCATCATTATACAAACTAGCGGTTGCCCGCGATTCCGTGCGCGGAATTAAAAAAAATATATAATAAATAGCCTATGTGTTATTCCATACTATGTTCTATATGTATACCAAATTTCATTGAGATCCATACAGCGGTTTTGGAGCTACCTTCAAATAAACATCCATCCATCTAAACATTCGCATTTATAATATTAGTAAGATTGGCACAGTTTCTTACAAATTAAGTATTGTTTATTGGTAAGTAGCTTAAAGCATACAAAATATTTTTTCTATATCAATGTTTATTTATACCCTTTTTCCACTAGTGCGACAAACCACGCGCGTCTTCTATTTTTTGTTATAAAAATAGCATTGCCGCATGGATGTTAGCATTGTTGTTGTATTAGAAAGCCACTGGTTATTCTTAATTATTGAAAAATCAATGGCTGACCATTCATAGAAATACTGGATTTGTGGTCAATATGTGATGATAAAATAATACCAGCTCTGCTCTTTTAAAATGTCTTTTGGTACTCTTTTTCTTGAAATCGATAACAAACAAGTGACGTGAAAAAAAGGGATGTCATTCCCAGTGGAATATGGCACTGGTTAGGATATTTTGGTGTCTAGAAGTATCTTTGATTTATTCTAGAGCTGGTATTTGTTATATGGAGACTAGGGTTATGTTAGTGTTCCTGAATGTTTATGATGGAAGTGTTCTGATTCATTTACACATAAGCTGGCACCATAAGAGTAGCGGAATAGTTCTAACTGTCCAGCGGTGACATCATAGCAGTATAAGGCTCTTATTTTTTTTTTTTGGTAAGTTTTTCATTCAGAAGCTTGCTAAGGGATCATTCATTATTATTATCTCAACTGAGGGGCTCGGAGCATACCCTAAGTTAGGGGTGACTAGGCCATAGTCAACTTAAGCCCTTGGGTTGACTTCACATATATCTTTGACTTTCCTCGCAGATATGTAAAGGTTGCATGATTGGGTGTTTTCTTACTGTAAGAATGTTGGTTATATGTACATATGTAAATCGAAAGACATTGGTACATGTTGGGATTTGAATCAAAGATCTGCAGATTACAAGTCCAGTGCTTAACCTCTGAGCGACAGTCTTATAATATGTTATTCGTACGATTCCGGCTTATGTCTACATGAACCTTTATTGTCAGCTATACAAAAGAAGCGAATTTTGCAAATTGAGCAAATTAAGCTTCTTAATATCAAAATATTTCAGTATAGAGAGATCAAAAGTTATTTAAATATGTAGAGAAAATTATATTTTTATTAAGAAAAATAATAAGACAAAATCAAATATATTTTGATTTTGCTTTAGGTGCAGTTCCCAATAAGATCTCTCTAAACTGATGCAAATTGGCCACAGATCCAGTAATTTTGCACCACAAACAACTTGAGTAAGTATTCAGTGTTGCCTGCTATTATTATATAATCTAAACTTGCCAATAAAAAAAATGTATGTTCACTTTCTTTGGGCATGTAATAAAACTATAGAATCATGAAACTATATGTTTATAATACAATCACTAATCCAAAATATCTAAAAAAAAAATTGCTAAAATACTTTCTTCGATGTCATAGATTTTAGATTTTTTTTTATTTAATTTGCATGTTGCTTTTATCCAGTGGACTAAATTAAAAAAATAATTTCTACTCAAAAACATATCACCTTTATCATTCTACAAACAGCAATGAAAATATATTTTTGTATAGAAATAAAAATTAAAAAGACCCAACTAAAACCATCAGGAAAAACATATTACCTACTATTAGACTTTATTAGAATCCTATAGAACGAAATGTGCTTTCGATACAAAAGCCAGTGTCAGAATGAATAGTGAGGGGACACAAACGTCGACATTTTAGTAATGCTTAACACTATATAAAAAAATTTCAGGAGTTTTTGTTGTGAAATGACAATATACGTACGAGAATTGGGTCGTAACGTGACTGGTCGTGAGACAGCTTCTAACAAACACACAGCAAGTAAATCATGCGCTTTATCAATTGTAAGACAATTGTATCATCTCGGTGTTATCGAAGCTTTCAGTGGTACACTAAAGAGAGATAGGTATGTATTACTATTAAAGAATTTATATAAAAATAAACAGCCTATGTGTTCTTCGGGTTATGTACTAAATATATGCAAAATTTTAGCAAGATCTGTTAAGCCGTTCCGGAGATATCTTCAAACAAAAATCCATCTATCTAAACTCTTGCATTTATAATATTATTAGCTGTCCCCTGATCTCTGGCCGTAGTGCATTAATTAGTAGCCTATGTATTCTTCCAGACTATGTTCTACATCTATGCCAAATTTCATCAATCCGTTGAGCTCTTCCGGGGATACCTTCTAACAAACGTCCATCCATCTATCTATCCAAACATTTGCATTTAAAATATAAGTAAGAATAGTGGATATTCTATTTCAGATCTGGTGAATTTAATATGAAGCCTTACCCGGTGGCTATAAATCCTGAGTTGGAGAAAGAAATTGAAGAGACATTGCAAGGTAAATATCAAATACTATATCGACCATATGGCCTCTTCATTCGCCAAAATAGCGAAACGATTACTACCCAATAACATCTGCAATTGCAAATGCCTTGCCCATGTTAAATCGAGGAACCTCTGTCTCGCTTAGAAATAGAATAATTACCTTTTCTATGCATCACTTCCATTAAATTCACATCCTCTTCCCATCTTTTTCTCATTATAAAAGAGTGGAAAGGAAAGAAGACTAAAATGAGGCCTTCGGAGCCACATTTATTTGACTTTGGAATATCTTTCATTTGACATCTGTCGTATAGTTTTATGTCTTACAAAATATATGTATATTTCTAGATTTAGGCATAGAAGCAATTGATGTTGAAAATGCTAAAAAAGAGAGTACAGAAGATGGAGATAGTACGGTGACGTTGCTGCAGTTAGACAGAGTGAAGGCGATGAGGGAGGCCCGGCCTGTACCTGGTGGTGTTGTCTCCTGGTCCCCGCCGCAACAGAACTGGAATGCATGGACAGCGTGTAATATTGGTAAGTTTTATTTACCAATTTTTTTACATACTAGCTGTAGCCCACGACTCCGTATGCTTGGGATTGGAAAATAGTAGCTGATTGTCAGAGCTACTGAATATGTATATAAAATTTCATAAAAATGTTATAAATCAGAGGAGTATGGTAACTAACATTGTGACATGAGAATTTTGTCTTACTAATTTGTAAATCCGAATGTTTGGATGGATGAATGTATGTTAGAAGATATCTCAGGGATGGTTTTTTTATATGTCATAAGGTGGCAAACGAGCGATCGGCCACCTGAAATCGCTGAATAGCGAAGTGACCGTTGCCCATAGACATACGCAATTGCATATGCGTTGCCTACCTTTAATCGACGGAGGAGAGGATGCACAGAAAGAAAATATTTTCCCTTCCCATGCATCCTCTCATCCGGAAAGTCCACTTCCACTTCCCATCCATTTCTTATGAGAAAAAGGGTGGGAAGAGAAAGAGGACCAAATTAGGCCTCCGGGACGCACACTCATCAGACGAAACACGGAATTGCTTCCACTTCACGCCTGTCTTCTGTGTAGTTCAAGGGATCTCAATGAAATTGGGTATTATATTTTTATTTCAACCGAACGGAGTCGCGGGCGATAGCTAGTCTGTGTATATCTTTGAAGCGGAATATTACACACTTCATTTTAAACGAACATACAAAAGCATTTTGTATATAATACGATATTCTGATTTCTAATACATATTTTTTCCCTTTTTTATTGTCAATTTTTGACTTTTCAAGCATTTTTTCTATCGGATTTTTTAACTATATGATGAAATTATTTTGTTTTCAGACGAGGGTCCTCTAGCTACGTCCAGTTTGGAAGAAATCAGCAGTGATTTGGAGAAACATCATAGATCTGTGTGTCAGAACAGTCAGCTGTATCAGGTTAAACATTATTATTATTAAAAATAAAGTCCTAAACACTATACATTCATTTCCACTGCTAAAATATTGCCAGAAAGAAATATTCTCAAAAAAAAAAAAACTGGGAATTGAAACCAGACTAAAATATATATATCGCTGTCTCCCGCAACTCCGTCTGCGTGTTATTAAAAAATATATATAATTAGTAACCTATGTGTTCTTCCAGACTATGTTTTACATCTATGCCAAGTTTCAACGAGATCCATTCAACCGTTTATATAAGTGTAAGGAACGTCAATAAAAGGCGGGGTCAACGGGTGGACTGATTTATTTGTGAAGACATTACGAACCTGTTATATTAATCTACCTACTATTTGATCATTAAATATCCTCTGCACTGAGTTATTATTATCAGATGTTACAATAAGAAAAAGGGCTGTTTTTAGGGTTTTCCAGTCAGTTACTCGAATTTTTCTCACCTTTTAAACCTTCCCTAGTCCTCCACGAACATTTCAACAACAAAATAAGAAAAATCCGTTCAACCGTTCTCGAGTTTTAGCGAGACTAACGAACAGAAATTGATTTTTATATGTATAGATGATTTTTTTATTTATAAATTTATTATAGGAAAGTCTCAAAGAAAGAGAACAGTTACCTGTATTTGCTATGAAAAATACTATAATGGAAGCCATCAATGAGAACTCTGTGGTCATCATCAGAGGTAACACTGGCTGCGGGAAGACTACTCAGGTAAGTTTACACTGAAAACTGGCATAAAGAGATTTAATTACTAAAAAATAATACATAAAAACTCAAATGTAAAATAGGATTTTTTTAAATGTATTAAAATTAGACAAACATGCAAGCAACCATTTTAATTCTCCGTAGCGACAATGGACCATGGATAATTGCAGATGCGTTTCCTAATTCCAATCAACAGAGGAAAACACATACACAAAGAGAATATTTTCCCTAACTTTGCGACTTGTTCTTCATAAATGGTTCCTAGGGCCCTCTCTTAGTGATTATTTGTGTACATAATAGTCACTAAGGGCCCTCTCTTAGGGAATATTTTATAACTAAATGGCTCCAATAACACACTCATCAGACTGTACGCGTAATGAGTTCCACTTGATTCCTGTCTTCTGTGTGATGATGAGTGTGCCAGTATGTTCGCAGGTGTGCCAGTTCATATTGGACGACTACATAGCGAGCGGTCAGGGCGCGTGGGCCAACGTGTGCGTGACGCAGCCGCGCCGCATCTCCGCTGTCAGCGTTTCTGAACGCGTCGCCAGTGAACGTTGCGAGGAACTAGGCAATAGTGTGGGGTGAGTTTGAATTTAAACCAATTTTGTCTATTAAACAGTTTTAACAGTGGTAGAGGAATCATAGCGTTTACGGGAATGCCCCATCTCTATTAAATTTAACTTATTACAGTTGTTTATACGCAGCGATGTCAAGTGACTATTTGACTATTACCATCTACTGTAGAAACGTTAAGAATGGTGTGTCTATATGTAACATCACAAAAAAAATAATCTGTATGTCTGTTCATATTATAAGTTTGAGACTTATTTTGACGGGACGTTTAATAAAAATTTGCTTGTATATGTGCGAGTATCATAGATATATTTTTTAATTCAACTCTAAGGAATTCGCTAGAAATATCTATTAAAAAAATAAATTCTTTCAGATATTCAGTTCGTTTCGAATCTGCATTACCGAGGCCGTACGGCTCTATCATGTTCTGTACAATCGGCGTGTTGCTGAGGAAGTTAGAAAGTGGTCTGAGAGGAGTCAGTCATGTACTCGTGGATGAGGTAAGCCGATAGTACCACTGCTTTTAAAATACGGACATATCAACTGTCACACTCATTGTTAGGGACTATTTAAGTACTAAATGGTTCCTGGGGCCCTGTCTGAGGGATCATTTAATTATTAAATGGTTCATAGGGCCCTCTTCTAGTGATAATTTAAGAACGAAATGGTCCCTAAAGCCAGAGGGCCTTAAGAGCTTAGGTACGTCAGAATTAAATCGCACCTAGGAACTCTCGAATAGAGATGTCCCTTAAGTAGATTCAACATTAAAAATCTACTAAGGAACTTTAGTATATATTAAACTGAGTATTTTAGTATGTTTTTTCGATTTAACGTGTTATGTTTTTTACAGGTTCACGAGCGAGACGCGGACACAGACTTCGCTTTAATTCTGTTACGTGACATGGCGCATACTTATCCTGACTTGAGAATAATATTAATGTCAGCTACAGTTGATGTAACATTGTTCACCAATTATTTTGGAAACTGTCCTGTTATTGAGGTATATTTTTTTATATTTTTTTTAAAGTAGATGAACCATGAGTTGTAATGCCAGATAAAATAAAAATATTATCATGGTGCTAATGAGTTTTGTATATAATTGACACTAATTTAAAAAAAATATAAAACACAGCTTTAACAAGAAATTTTATAGTAAACTAGCTGTCGCCTGCGAATGTAACCGTGCGGCATTAAAAAAGAACTTAGTACTACTATTACCAGATTTTTTTCACATCTATACCAAATTTCAGCGAGATCCATACATCCATCCAAAAATTTGCATTTGTAATATTAGCAAGATATCATTTTTCGTACTAAGAGATACACTTAATTTTTTTTTGCTAACCTTACTTTTCTTAATTCGAGACATCATCATCATCAGCTCACTATACGTCCCCACCGAAGGGTCGGAGCCTACCCTAAGTTTAGGGGGATTAGGCCATAGTCAACCACACTGGCTAAGTGCGGGTTGGTTGACTTCACATATATCTTTGAATTACTTCTCAGATATGTGCAGGTTGCATCACGATGTTTTCCTTCACCGTAAGAACGTCGGATAAATGTATATATGTAAATCAACAATCGAAAAACACATTGGTACATGGCGGGATTCGAACCCAGGACCTGCAGAGACTCGTCGGTGGCTCAACCTCAATTGGAGACATATGACGTCATAATTGACTATTAAAAACATATTTCCAGATCCCCGGACGTACGTATCCAGTGAAACAATATTTCTTAGAAGATTGTATAGAGCTGACACAGTTCATTCCACCTCCAGAAATACGTAAACGAAAGGTCACCGGCAAACGAGCTACTAAAGAAGAAGACGATGAAGAGGATGAAGGTAGGAAGATGTTAAATTTATTACAGTAGTAAAATATCTAATATTCTATTTCACTAATAATAAATATACAGTCGAACTTGTTGCGAAGTTCAAAGGATCGCGATGTTTTTTGAGGTTTCTCGCTTGCAATGGTCGTCCGCCAGGACTAAAATAACTCTCGCTTATAGAGGTTCGACTCTGTTCTTTATGTTATACAGCCAAAAATAAATTAAATAATATTTTTAATTTATAAAATGTTATTTGTTTTAGGTTTGGGAGATGATCAGGAGGAAGATTTGAATAGAAATTGTGTCCTTGGAGACAATTACACTCAGCATACCAAAGAAACCATAAGCAAAATGTCCGAGAAAGATGTGCGTAGACAAATTTAATTATTTTTATATCGTGTTATTAAGTAATGAATCTTGTTAAGAGAAATTAATTTTCGTCTTTATTTACTACTTCGTAAATTTATAAATTATTTTTATTAGGTTATCTATAAACATAACTTATGTATTTGTCAATCTGCTTGTAAAATGTTATTTGTTTTAATGCTTTTCCTTAAAAAAAAACACTTACAAAAATTTACTTTAGTACTATTGCTATTTTAAAATGGCTAATTTAGGCGTTTAAAAATTAATTTATCTTAAAGTTAAATTTAACCTTGTTTATGGTACAAATATTGAAAATAAATTATGTAGAACAAAGAAATAATCAATAATTTTTATATTTTAGCTAAGCTTTGAATTGATTGAAGCATTATTACTATACATAAGGAAATTGGACGGCGACGGAGCTGTATTGATATTTTTAACTGGATGGAACATTATATTTGCTTTAATGAAACATTTGATGCGATCAAATATCTTCGGGGATACATCTAAGTATGTGATTCTGCCCCTGCATAGTCAGATACCAAGAGAAGATCAGAAGAAAGTCTTTATAACACCTCCGCCAGGCATCACTAAGGTATATCTTACTACTCTTACTAATATACTAAATGCGAATGTTTAGATGAATGTTTGTTTAAAGGTATCTCCAGAACGGATCTCGATGAAATTTAGCATACATTTAGAACATAGTCTGGAAGAACACATAGGCTACTTATTAAGTTTTTATTTAATTTCGCGTGGACAGCTAGTTTATTACAATTTTTTGCCCGCGACTTCTCCGTTTTGGAGATACGTTTTAACAAACATCCATCCATCTAAACATTCGCATTTATAATCATCATCAGCTCACTATACGTCCCCACCGAGGGGCTCGGAGCCTACCGTAAGTTAAGGGTGATTAGGTCATAGTCAACCACGCTGGCCAAGTGCGGGTTGACTTCACACATATCTTTGAATTTCTTCATTGAAAACACATTGGTACATGGCAGAGTTTCAACCCAGGACCTGCAGATTGCAAGTCAAGACTCCTGAGCCACCGAAGTTCCCAACACTGGATATAATGACTGAATACTTTAATTTAATTGTAAGTCATTGTAACCGATATTAATTATTTCAGGTGATAATATCAACAAATATAGCGGAAACATCAATAACGATTAATGATGTTGTTTATGTGATTGACTCGTGTAAAGCAAAAATGAAATTGTTTACATCTCATAATAATATGACATCCTATGCCACTGTTTGGGTTAGTAGGACGAATTTAGAACAGGTATGTACCGCATGTTCGTTTAAACCCTTTTTCCACTAGTGCGTTACGCGACTTTGAATTGACTAGTGTTTTTTTCTATGATTAATATTTAGAATTCGCTTCTGATTTTTACAAAGTTGTATTTAGGTTTTATGAGTTTTTACTAATTACATGAACAGTATTTAAGCTAAAACTAGCTTAAATAAATTAGTAAGTAAAACAAGTATTTAACAGATAAATTGTTTTTTATTTTAATCTTGGAACATAGTCAAATATTTTGGAAGTATATTTTGCGCAGTCTTACGATTTTCTCAGTCGCCAATATGAGCTAAGTACTATCAGATACATTGTAGGTGCTACATGTATATTACAGCGCAAAGGTCGCGCGGGACGAGTGCGGCCGGGAGTCTGCTTCACGTTGTGCTCGCGCGCTCGCTATGATCACCTCGACGAGCACCAGACAGCGGAGATGTTCCGTACACCGCTGCATGAACTGGCACTCAGGTACTACATATGCATACTTAAAAAAATATTTTCTTAGTATATAGTGTCAAATGTGCCAGCTAAAGAGATTGAACAAGTTGCGGGCTTGTTTTTCCAAGTATGTCGATACCTTCAAGAGTAGTCAATAAGCTAGTGCGTACCACCTTTTGATCATATCATCACATCCGGTGAGAGCGTAGTCAAACGCTAGCTTATTCATTAAAAAAGCATCCATAAACAAGTTTGCAGATTTATTCCTTACATATAAACAGATGAAGTTGAATTAAGAAAGAGGATCCCTCTTTCTGCATGTACTCTTTTCACCAATTCGAATACCCCTACCCATCCATTCATACTTTATGTTTAATATGGAAAGGATGGGTAGTCAAAGACCGCTTAAATTAGGATGGAACGTGTGATTACTTTCAATTCACTTCGAAGTGACAGATGTACAGTGATGGTATTTGTCGGTGCAGTATAAAGTTGCTGCGGCTGGGCAGCATCGGGCACTTCCTGTCGAAGGCGCCGGAGCCGCCGCCGGTGGACGCCGTCATTGAGGCGGAGGCCTTGCTGCGTGAGCTCGGTTGTCTGGACGCTGCGGATGCGCTCACGCCACTCGGGACTATACTGGCTAAGCTTCCTATAGGTATTAAGGATTATCCTACAACGATGTATAAAAATTCTATACACAGATAGAAAATAATAATAAAATCTGACCACCAATAGCGTTGTTATTAAAAGCCGTATATTTTATATAGCAGTTTTTAGTTATTGTTTTGAAAAGTATAAGGACGTTTTAACCGATGCCCCATTTAAATGCTAGAACCTCGTCTGGGTAAGATGATGGTGTTGGGCTTCGTGCTGGGTGTTGGCGACGCGCTGACCACGATGGCTGCCAACTCTACCACCTTCCCGGAGATCTTCATGGTGGAGGGCCGCAGGAGATTGTCCATGCACCAGCGAGCGCTCGCTGGCGACAGAGCATCAGATCATGTCACCATGTTGAATTCATTCCAAGTATGTAACATTTGAGTGATTTTTTTTTCTTATGCTTCAATAATTATATGCAAATATTTACTTTTCATAGAAAACTTAAAGCAAGACATGTACCTTCGTACTTTCCTTGAAGATTGAAAATACGTTGTCTGTCTATAATAAACAAGGGAGGGGACATCCAGAAAGATATTTCGCGTAGTCTTTCCCCTCCAAATGCATTTCTACTTCCCATCATTTCCTTATAAATAGATGGAGTAGGGAGAAAAGGACTATTATTTGCTCTGTTTTAAATAAGAATGTGCGATATATCATGACATAATTTCAGATATGGGAGAGAGAGAGGGCGAAGGGCGAGGAGGCGGCGACGCGCTGGTGCGAGTGGAAGGGAGTGCAGCAGACCACACTGCAAGTCACCTACGAAGCCAAGACACAACTTACTAGTATGTTGATACTATTTTATATACTTAATCTATCTTAGTGTGGTATTTGCAGGTGGTATTCCAATTCTTAAAATATTTACTAAAAAATCCGAAATAATTAAACTGAATAATTAATGGTTTGGTCTCAGCTCACCCCTCTTGGTTACGGGCGTGATTATGTTGTTGGTTTATTTACACTTTTAAGATGTGGCCCAGATACAGTAGTTTTACAATTTTTTCTGTAACTTTAACACCGCGAAGAGTGTTGACTGTACTTTAGTCAATTGCAACACATAATCGAAATTTTATTACAAACTAACTATCGCCCGTGACTCCGTCTTCGAGACATTCGTATTTATAATATTAGTAACATAGAATTTAATTTCCAACATCAAGATGACCATATTTACATTATTCAGTATTCCATTTCAAGTTTTACATAAGTTTGAAGTAAAATTATGATTGTTTTTCTCCATACAATGTAATACAATTGTCCATACATTCCAGATATCCTAACAACAACAGTGGGTTTCTCCGGCGAGTGTTGTGTGCCGCAGCACTGGGTGTCGAATGGTCCCGACCCCGTCCTGGACCAGGTGATCGCGTTACTCTGCATGGGTCTTTACCCCAACGTGTGTCTGCATCAAGGCAAGAGAAGGGTACGGATACATCTTGTTTATATCACTCACAGTCGTTAAGTGAAAACTAAGAGTTGGTTTAATCTTAATGTCAATTTTTAACCGAGGTAATTTTATTGGCGACGACTCCTGCGATGTTATGAGCTGATTTTATTTGATTTTTTATATAACACTAAATGACTCCCTTAGGGATCATCAAACGATTCTGAGTCATCAATTAATACTTTGTGTGGAATAAATATTAATGAAATTGGATGTAATAACGAGAAAAAATATTTCATACAAAAGAAGTATTATGTTGTTGATATTTTTTTTTATTATTTGTTTAAAAACTGCATATCATACTTACAGTATACCCCCAATTTGACACTATACACACTTTACATGACAGTTTACACGATAATATATTTCATAATAACAGTAATTAACACATAACAATGATAAATAAAAAGAAAAAAATAAATAGATAAACAGTGCAAGAATATATCATCGTGTAACTAAACATCATCTGTCCGTCTGTCTGTATGTCTGTCGGCAAGGTATTATTTATTCCGGGTAATCTATCGAAACATTGGCATTTATAATATTAGTAAGATTAATAAAATATAAGCATATTATTAATATTCAGGTATTAACAACAGAAGGCAAGTCAGCGTTGATACATAAAACATCAGTGAACTGCAGCAATCTGGAACAGAAATTCCCATCACCGCTGTTCGTGTTTGGTGAGAAAGTTCGTACTCGCGCCATCTGCTGCAAACAGACAACTATGGTGTCGCCTCTTCATCTCTTACTCTTCGGCTGCAGGAAGGTGGAATGGGTTAGTTGGCATGGATGAAATATTAACAATATACAAGATTACTAATTTAGTCTAAAACAGTCTTTCCCAAAGTGTGCGATAACGTCCCCTTGTGGGCGCTGCAAGTCTCAAGTTGCGAGTTATAGTAAAAGTTTCGTTTAGAATTCTCCGTTAATATACATATATAAGTCACAATAATTAATTAATTTAATGTTATACTGGTTTTTAAATATGTGAAAATATGGGGGCGCTAAAAAATATTTATTCTCAAAGTGGGCACTAGACAAAATGAGTTTGGGAATCACTGGTATAAGTAACAGTAGGTGCCTCAGTCAGTGGAATCCCTTAAATTTAGTCAAAATTTTCTGGTACCAAAGTACTGTTATAAGTAACTCTGGTAAGAGAAAACTGTTAAGGAAAATATCTCGGTTCTTTGATTGACCTTTATCTTGGTGGACTTCAAAAAGGAGATTTGATATTCGTGTGAGAGAATTGATATTCGTCTTTTTTTTTCCGATTTTTAATTCTTTTTTTAATCTAAAGATTTTTTTATTCATATAATAAATTATATTTTTTTAGGTAGACAACGTGATACGTTTAGACAATTGGTTGAACTTCGAGATGAATCCGCGCTCTGCAGCTCTGGTGGTGGCTCTCAGACCCGCCATTGAGAAGTTGGTGGAGCGCGCCGCCGCTCAGCCTGATGCAGCACTAGAATTCTCTCAAATTGAGAAAAAGGTTAATTTATTAACTATTCATAGATAGTACAGTACGATATTACTAAATGCGAATGTTTAGATGGATGGATGTTTGAAGGTATCATCACCAGAACGACTCGACATCTTGATGAAGTTGGCATACATAAAAGAATCTAGAACAATACGCTATTAATTATGTTTTATTTATTTCCGCACGGACAGTCGAGGGCGACAGCTAGTCTTATATAAAATTATCGTATGTTAGTTACTTTATATAAAATTTTATATACATAATAGCTGTCGTCCGCGATTCCGTAGGCGCGAAATTAAAATAAACTTAGCCAATGTGTTCTTCCATGTTCTACATGTATGTCAAATTTTAGCGAGATCCATACAGTCGTTCTGGAGATATATTCAAACATTCGTATTTAGTAGTAAGATTCGGTAGCTCTAATAATCAGCTACTATATTTACCGTTGAGAGTCGGTGGCTCAGTGGTCAAGCACTTGACTTGCAATCTGCAGGACCTGGGTTTGAATCCCACCATGTAACAATATGTTTTTCGATATCCGATTTAAATATGTACATTTATCCGACGTTCTTACGGTGAAGGAAAACATAGTGATGCTGCACATATCTGAGAAGAAATTCAAAGATATGTGTGAAGTCAACCCGCACTTGGCCAGCGTGGTTGACTATGGTCTAATCACCCTTGATTTAGGGTAGGCTCCGAGCCCCTCGGTGGGGACGTACAGTGAGCTGATGAGCGTATATTAACCGTACTCGGACGGAGTCGCGGTCGACGGCTAGTTTGGTTATTTATGAATTGTTTGTTTCAGGTACTACATTGTATGAAATCGCTTTGCGTATTCGAGGCAGGTGATTATAATATACAACGAGATGCCTGTAAACCTACTTTTAGACTGGATACAAAGAGAGCACCATTGGGATGGGGCCCAAATAATCATAGAGGGAACTTTGGTAGTTTAGGCTTCGGAGATCAAGTGGGATACAGCAATCGGGGAGGATTTAGCAATCGAAGTTATGGCAATAGGGGAGGATTTGGCAATAGGGGAGGTTTCGGAAATAGAGGAGGATTTGGGAACAGAGGAGGGTTTGGTAATCAAGGATATGGGTTCTATCAGATTGATTCAAATGGATTTAATAATCGAAGGGGCTTCGGCAATCGCGGCGGCTTTGGATACAGTAATAATAATTACGGTAATACGAGTGGATTCCAAGGAAGTAGTGGCTATGGTAATTATAATTATGGAAATTCCAGTGGCGGTAGCAGTTAGATATAATTTATTAGAAAATGTTTTGACGTGAACTTTACTTAATATGATTTAAATGTAAGTTAAAAAATCAATAAATATTAAATATTTTTTTGTTTCTTTTTACCTCCTTAGAAAGTGCAAGTATTAACAATAAATATGAGTTTAAGAGCATCGGTGCAATCTGCAAGTCTTGGGTATGAATCCCAACATGTATCAATGTTTTCTTATGGTGAAGGAAATAATCGTGATGCAAGCTGCACATATCTAAGAAATTCAAAGATATATGTGAAGTAAACCCGAACTTGGCTTAACTTGACTATGGCCTAATCACCGTTGACTTAGGGTAGGCTCCAAGCCCCATTGAGGACATTTAGGGAGCTGATGAAGAGTTTATAGATGAATTTTGATAGACAGAATGTAATATGGAATGCTAAAAATTAATACAAAAAACACAAAATCCATTTGACACATTTCATGGAACATCATGTATAGGATCGGACAGTATAATAAACTTGACTAATAAATATTTTAGATACAAACAAGACAATCCTACAATTACTAATAATAGCTATTTAACCCATTACTGCATAAAGTTTATTAACACCTTTTTCATTATGATCACTGTAATATATTTTCATTTCGAGTGTATTTGACCATTAAATTGTATAAAATATTTAAGCAATATGAAAGTTTAGATTTTATATCCCATCCGATAAATCTAACGTTATGCTTTCCGGCATGTCATACCAACAGTATTACCACTTCAAATATATATTACACTACTGTTTAAAAAAATAAACGGTTAGTAAAATATATATAACTCCTAAAATAACTATTTTATTGGCGTCCGTTTTATCGAACGTTATGCACTAATAGGTTAATCAATATAACTGCATTGATCTTTAGTTGCAAAAGAATCAGCTTTATATATTTGTGTTGGCGACATTGATAAATCCAAAACCAAAGATTCAGGCTGAATAGAATATAACATGATATAAATCAATTTTAATTTGTGAAACCACAAAATTACTGGACATAACAAAATAATAATGAGGTATATGGTTCTACAGGAAAAATCCATCAAAAGTGAAATTATGTATGTACAAAAAGACAGGATTAATCTGAATTAAGGATGCAATATATAATTACAAATAAATAGGGGTAATTTTAGGCACCAGAATAATCAAAGTTCTTGATTATTCTGGTGCCTAACCTGGTGCGGTTCTGGTGCCTAACCTGGTGCGGTTCTTGGGTTCATTTTAAACTGCTTCTTTGATGGGTTCTGAAGTCAAAAAAATTGCAATCTGTTATAAACTATATTTTCAAGTTATTACTACTAAACTTTGCCGTTGCTGGCCCCTTGAATCTTCTTATAATTATTTTCAAATGTCCTTACAATATTATAGTATAGGTCATTTTATGTCTTTTGTATTTTCCTCTTTATTTTGTAATTGGAGATATAACGGCATTCTACCACTTTTAAACTTCTCTCTTTTATGAACTCTCAATTGATGTTTCATCATTTGCTTTCTGTATCCAAATGCTTTACCACAAATGTTGCAAATATGATCTTTTACACCATTATGGTCAACTTTTATATGTTGTTCGAGAGATCTTTTGTTATAAAATCCCCTACCACATGTCTCACATTTGAAATCAAAACCATCTTTATGCATTAACATATGTTTATTTAAATTGCTTTTATGAACAAATTTACTAGGACAATGAGTACATTGGTAATTTCTTTCACCTGTGTGAGATCTCATATGCATTTTTAATGATTCTTTAAATCTACCTTTATATGGACATAAGGAACAACTGAAAGGAAAGTTGTTGAAATGTGTCTGTCTATGACGAGTAAACAGTCCTTTTACAGTGAACTTTTTACCACAAATATCACACACATGTGATGCTTCTAATGTATGTATAGCCATGTGTTTTTTAAAGTATACTGAACTGTAGGAATTCTTGCATATCGGACATGTATGCTTTAAATTTTCATGTTCTTGTGATAATCTATGCTCACTGTACTCTGAAAATGTATCAAAATCAATATCGCATTTCTTACAAATATACTTTTTTCGGTCTCTCTCCTTTATATTGTAGTCAATAGACGTGTCTGTAATATTTATGCTTTCATTATCAGATTCTTTTTGTGGACATCGTAGTATTTGATCGGAATCTTGCGCGGTTTTTCTAAATAATATAGCGCCTCGTAAAAGTGCATAGCACGATTCACATAGAAATTTTGGATATTCATCGTCAGGCGTTATTTCAATACCGCCGAAGTTAATTAATGCCTCAGAAATATTTTCAGTACGATTATCGTCATATATTGGAATCTCGCCATTTTTAAGACAAACTCTACATATCTTGTTCACTAAGGTTACTTCTATTTTCGTAGTAATTAAAGGATCTGTAGAGGGCACAGGAAGACCCAAATTCTTTTCTTTTTTATTGTTCTTCGGAGATCTCTTCTTGAAACGTTTACAGTGCATTAACTTCCAAAGCATCAGCGAACCAACCATTTTGTTCTATCTTATCATATCTTTATTCATAAATTAATGTTGCAATAGTTCATTTACCTTTCTTTAAACTGTGATACTTAAAACGAAAATCAACAAACAATATTTTATTTGTATATTTTGCTACTACAATGACAGACACTTGACACTGACAGTGACTCAGCCAACCAAAGAGCATATAAAAAATTAGTAAGGCAACAAAGAGAGTCAATTACACTTTTAATGTTACCAGTTCTTAAAAGGTATTTTTCTATGAGCAGTGTTTCCATTATGCCGGTACATTAGCGCTGCCATGACACGGGATCACTGTAACCAGTTAGTGTTTATATAATGCCAGTTGTATGCCAGCACTGATTTTGAGCCCTACTGTACAGGCGTATTGTAAAGATGCTACACGTGCGACGCCGCTACGTCCATTTATCAAACAAATAACAGTCGTCGCACAGAGCTATGGCAAAAATAACGGCGCTAAGCTTGTTTTTTTCTCGTTTTGATAATTCGTAAATGGTAGATGGTATGGGATGTTAATTTCCAAAATTAAGTAAACAAGATTATTCTATTAAAAGCTACATATTATAAGATACCTACAATTTAATAAGATTATCATGAAATAATAATAATTTGCCAAGAATTTTACTACATTGGTGGTCGTTTTATAGCATTCGTGCGAACACGTTATAAACGTGTTTATGTGAAATAGCAAATGCTGGGAAACGTCCTTACTATTTACAAGTAAACAACGCCTGGTCTATTCTGTAACACATTTTTATTTATTTAGATAATATAAATTATACATACGTTTTCATTCGCGGCTAAAATTAATCAAAAGGTGAAAACGTAAAAGACTAGTGCTTAGCATTAAAAAAATATTTTTGAAAATGAGTCTATGACAGTGATTGTGAGGTCAAGGTCAATGTCAATACAATCTGAAACAAACAAAAAACAAACAGCTGTGCATTGGATTCAATTATCTTTATAATTAAATATTCTTGCAAATTCCATTCCATGTATAATTAAGTTAAATTTGATAAATGCGTAAACAGCTGCACCGATTTATCTGATTCTTTTATTGTTCTATTTTTTACTATTAGTAGATTTTTATTATATTAAAAACGAATTAATATTAGGATCGATTAAATTTAGAATATAGTCTGGAAGAATACTTGGTCATTCCTACCTACATATTTAACCGTAATGTTTGCTGTCTTGTAGTTAGTTTTTTTTATAAGAGAAGGGGGCAAACGAGCGGCGGGAACACCGAGGTAATCAACGACACCGATAGATATCTGCAACAACAGAGGAACCACAGATGCGTTGCCGGCCTTTAAGGAAATGGTATGCTCGCTTCTTGAAGGTCCCTAAGTCGTATTGGTTTGGAAATACCACCGAGGACATACCGTTCCACAACGCAGCTGTGCGAGGCAAGAAGTTGCGCGAGAATCGCACTCGCCAGCCATCCAGGTGGTGTGGATGGAACCTGGCAGTCTGTCGTGTCGTCCGTTGACGGAACTCGGCGGCAGGAATCGTTCCAAACAGTTCTTCGGAACACTCCCCATGGTAAATACGGTAAAAAAATGCAGAGGGAACTGTTGCAGAATAACTTAATAAATTCATAGCCAGTTGAACCGAGTGGCTGTCTGAGATAATCATTTGAAGTGGCGCGCTTAGCGTATCTCGGACGTTCGAGATAAGTCATCTCAAATATTATAAATAGCCACCACGGATTATTATGTAAGAAGATAGATAAATATGAAGCTATTGCTACTATTAGGGTATGTAATTTAATTTTCTATTATACAATGCATTATATAAGTTCATTTTTGTTTTTCAAATAGGGTTGTCAACAATTTATGTTTCAGATTTCTTATAGGCTGTAATGCAGCTTCAACGAGACAAGAGAGGAGATTCCCCGATGATTTCCTCTTCGGGACAGCAACAGCTTCGTATCAAATTGAAGGAGGATGGAATGCAGATGGTAAAGACAATTTTCTTAGGATCAGTTTTATGCAATATAATAATTTTCGGACAGGCATGATAGGAGACGGTTTCGCCACAACAAGGGCGCTCTAAAGGGGCGCCATATGTGTGCGAATTACTCAGTCTTACATAACCCAGTTAGCCCCCTCGGCATTTTAAAGATCGACGCCGGAGAAATCTTGCTCAAGGCGCTAGTAGCCGTTACTGAATAATGTCCTTGTAAATATATATTAAGAGCGTCGGTGGCTCAGGAGTCAAGCTCTTGACTTACAATCTGCAGGTCCTGGGTTGGACTCCTGCCATGTACCAATGTGTTTTTCAATTTCCGATTTATATATGTACGTTTATCCGACGTTCTTACGGTGAAGGAAAACATCGTGATGCTGCACATATCTGAGAAGATATTCAAAGATATGTGTGAAGTTAACCCGCTATTAGCCAGCGTGGTTGACTATGACCTAATCACCCTTAACTTAGGGTAGGCTCCGAGCACCTCGGTGGGGACGTATAGTGATCTGATGACGATGAAAATAGATTAAATTAATTATTAGTAGATAGTATAACTTGAATATAACTTTTAGATAAAGGTGAAAACATCTGGGACCGTATGACCCACACTAAGCCAAATGTAATCAAAGATGTTAGCAATGGTGACATCGCGGCCGATACTTACAACAACTACAAGAGAGACGTCGAAATGATGAGGGAACTCGGTTTAGACGCTTACAGATTCTCATTATCCTGGTCTAGAATATTACCAAATGGTTTATCAAACAAAGTCAGTGTAGCAGGTGTTGCTTTTTACAATAATTATATTAACGAAATGGTGAAATACGGAATCACACCGATGGTCACTTTATATCATTGGGATTTGCCTCAAAAGTTGCAAGATTTGGGCGGATTTGCCAATCCTTTGTTCCCCGATTGGTTTGAAGATTATGCAAGAGTTGTATACGAACAATTCGGTGATAGAGTCAAGCATTGGATCACTTTTAATAAGCCAAGAGAAATCTGCTATGAGGGATATGATTCAACAACAAAAGCCCCGATTTTAAATGCTACCGGTATTGGCGCGTACCTTTGCGCTAAGAATCTTGTCTTAGCTCATGCTAAGGCATACTATGCTTATAAGAACGACTTCGCTCCGAGCCAGGATGGACAGTGCGGTATCACAATCAGTGTGAATTGGTTCCCGCCCCTCACTGATTCAAAAGAAGATGAAATTGCAGCTGAATTATACCGACAAGCTGAGGTAAATTACATTTTTTTAAATACTTTTTAACAGTTGATTTAAGCTGTTTATTTTAGAAATTATTAGTTAGAAACATTTGGCGCGAATGACGCGCTTTCGTTACCAAGTCAAGTATCAGATTGATTAGTGAGGGGACATAAACGTTGATATTTTAATAAGGCTAGTGTTGTGCCGATGTAGCCTTGTCGGATTTTTTTTCTTAACAATTCTTTTATGTTACAGTGGGGTATTTATGCTGAACCGATATTTTCCGCGGAAGGTGGTTTCCCCAAAGAATTGTCAGAGAAAGTAGCTCAAATGAGTATGGAACAAGGCTACCCTAGATCCCGTATGCCTGAGTTTACTGATGAAGAGAGAGAATTTGTAAGAGGTGCAACTGATTTCTTTGGTGTGAACCATTACACTGCGTTTTTGGTATCAGCAGCGAAAGACACAGAGTTCATGGTACCTTCAGTTTATGGTGACACTGGCGCTGTTACGTCTGTACCTGATGATTGGCCTAAATCTGCGTCTAGATGGTTAACGGTGAGTAATTATAAATAAACTTATTTTCTATATAAATGTCGCTACGGTCGGGCAGTAAAAAAACTTTAATAGTAGCCTACGTATCCTTCCATCTATGCAGCCGTTATACCTTCTAACAAACATCCATCCATCCAAACATACATTTGAATTTACTTCATCAGAAAGTACCAGGACATCATAAGTAGAAGCAAATGAAGAAATCATATTTACCCTTAACAGCATTTCGTCTCTCTCTTACACCTTACAATAAATATTTTTGTCTTCTTTTAGCAAGCACCAGACAGTATTTTGAACGCGCTCACACACTTGAACAATAAATACAACAGTCCTATCTTCTATATCACGGAGAACGGCTGGTCTACTCGTGTGGAAGACGGCTTGGAAGATGATGACAGGATTAGGTACTATAGAGCGGCCCTTGAGAGTGCTCTTGACGTTTTAGATGCTGGTATAACTCTTAAAGGCTACATGGCGTGGAGTCTCATGGACAACTTCGAATGGATGGAAGGTTACACGTAAGTATTCTTTTAGCTTCTGTCAGCAGTTTCAAGGCTAGGGCCTGTGACACAGGATTACAATTCAGTAACGCTTTATCTCTCCTTTTTGTTTATAATTAATTAAAAGAACGCCATTTTTTTCTTTTTCTAGACCATCTCGGTCTATTTCTGGCCACGGACTTCCAATTTGCTATGCCAACTTGTTTCGAGTCTCGATTTATGCTGTCTGTCCATTTGAATTTTGGTCTCCCTGAAAAGAACGCCATCTACATTTTTTTTTATTTATATTGAAGTTTTGCATATTTTTGGTCTATTTAAATGCGTATTTAATTAATATTTTATTTTATTGCAGAGAACGTTTTGGTCTATACGAGGTTGACTTCGAGGATCCCGCGCGCTCTCGGACGCCACGCAAATCCGCTTTCGTCTACAAACAGATTATCAAAACTCGTGTCATAGATCATGAGTACGAGCCAGAGACACGCACAATGACCATAGACGAGGGCAAATAAATCATAGAGTATTTTGTTAATTAAATGATTATAAAACGATTTAATTTGTTTAATTTTTAATAAACAAAGAATGCTTAACTGATATTCCTATTATTATATAAATATTCCAAATAAAATTAAACTTGTCAGCATCAATAGTCAAATTACGATGCTTTACGTAACCTTATTTTTCTTAAGGTAAGCAATATGAATACTTCAAATAAAATCAAAACCAACCCACAGTAGGCCAGTGTGATTGACTATTGCCTAATCGACCCTGATTTATTGTAACGAGCCACTCAGTAGGGACGTATAGTGAGCTAGTGATGTTACATACAGTACAACAGATGACATTGCATTTTTCTTTAACTCAATAATTTCCTAAGCCTATAGGTAGATTTATGTTTTAGACATGACAAAGTTTATCAGAATAATGTGTGTAGATTTGTTCTTAACTCTTCATTTGATCGTACATATATAATACCGTTATGGATCCGCTTAGCAAGAGATAGGAATACTTGGAAATCTTTAGAGGAGGCATTTGTCAATTGACAAGCTTTTCAATACAAACAAGTTGCCGATCATTTAAATACTAGTAGAATTGTTTAAATTTATTTAGTTTTTTTTAGTTAATAGGCATGTATAACTATCATAAATTGTAAAAAATTGTAAAGCAATAAAGGCTATTTTATTTTATTTTATTATATAAATACTTGGCTCAGGGGTTTCAAGCACTTGACTTGCAATCTGCATATCCTGGGTTCGAATCCCGCCATGTACTAATGTGTTTTTCTATTTCCGATTTACATATGTACATATATCCGACGTTCTTACGGTGAAGGAAAACATCGTGATGCTGCACATATCTGAGAAATTCAATGATATGTGTGCAGTCAACCCGCACTTGGCCAGCTTGGTTGACTATGGCCTAATCACCCTTAACTTAGGGTAGGCTCCGAGCCCCTCGGTGGGGACTTATAGTGAGCTGATGATGATGAAATACTTGAAAATGATAAAAATTCCATGTAAAGATGATCCGTCTTAACTATCTCTTGATAATATTTGTAGTTATCAAAAGAAGTATACTTGAAAGAAGATATTGTAATGGTCTGTTCTAATCCTTAGTTTTGTACCCGACTGAAGCAGCAAAGCATAAGAAGAATATAAGCAATAGTTAATTAATTGACCCACAATACGGATCGGACGAAAACGGATCGAATTACACCTGTTTTTCTTTCTATAAAAATCAGTTTAAAATAATAAGACATAACAGCCAACAATTTTCACCGCGAAGATCATTCGTACCTTATTTTTTTATCAACTAGTATGGTTATAACGACGAATTAATTTCTGTCAGATAGAATGAACGATATATAAATGACTTATTTGGCGCGGAAAAAAGTAGGCTAACAATACTTCCAAAGTCCCGACCAAATTTAATAATTTACAAGCTGTCGCACGCGACTTCGACCGTGCGGAATTATAAAAAAAATCCTATATGTTCTTCCAGACTATGTTCTACATCTATGCCAAACAGCGGCGTCCATGCAACCGTTTGGGAGATACTTTCTAACAAACATCCATCCATGAAAACATTCGCATTTATAATACATACTAGCTGTCGCCAGCGATTCCGTTCGCGCTGAATTAAAAAAAAACCTAATATGTAGCCTATGTGTTCTTCCAGACAATGTTCTATATGTGTGCCAAATTTTATCAAAATCCGTTGAGCAATTCCGGAGACACTGTCAAACAAACATCCATCCAAACATAAAAACATTCGATGTTATAAGATTAGTAAGATTTATTACGTAGTCAATGTCACGGACGTAAGCTATAAGTTTTGATTGACGTGTTGTTTGTAAACCAAACTAAATATCTGATAAAAAAATTGATAAAAATCTTCAAATAATCCCTCTCAACTATCAAAAACCTCCCGCGTAAATATAAAAGCGTATGTTATAACATGTTATGTAACAAATTGTTAGATTTTGGTTAAGATGAAGTGGCTGGTGATCGTAGGGTATGTTTTTTCTAAAAGATTTTATATCCGTACTTAATTAATTTAGTAGAAAATAACACTAACATTTTGTACTAAAGTTAGAAAATAAATAGTAGATTAATTAGAAAGAAAGCTGTGTAAGAATCTTCATAAGACGTAATTATAGAAGAATCTTATTCATTCATAATAAATGAGTTAACTAGCTGTTGCCCGCGACTCCGTCTGCGCGGAATTAAAATAAAAACTCAAGTAGTAGCCAATGTGTTCTTCCAGACTTTGTTCTACATCTATGCCAAATTTCATTAAGATTCGTTGAACCGTTCTGGAGATACCTTCTAACATCCATCCATCTATAGATTCGCATTCATAATATTAAAGTAAAGAGGTTGTTTGTTTTAAAACATCTTTATTTAGGAAACCTGACTGAATCTTTCACGTCTTTTGTTACTCGATACAAATTCTAATTAATTTCAACGATGATTAAATCTGCATTTATCTTACTAATATTATAAATGCGAATGTTTACATGGATGGATGTTGGTTTGAAGGTATCTCTAGAACGGCTTCATGAATCTCGCTGCTGAACATAGTCTGGAAGAACACATAGGCTACTAATAAAGAGTTTTTTTTAATTGCGCGCGGACGAAATCGCGGGCGACAGCTAGTATAAATATATGTTATCCGCCCTGGATATGCTACGCTGTAACTACAACGACCACGATATATTAACATTTCAGTGTATTAGCCATTGGCAGCAATGCGTTTACGAGGCAGCAGAGAAAGTTCCCGGAGGACTTTATGTTTGGTACAGCGACCGCGTCATATCAAATAGAAGGAGGTTGGGATGCAGATGGTAAGTTACATTGGGTACTAAGTGATGCATAAGATGTTATATTTAACTCTAAAAGTCGATCTACGTTTCATGCTTGTTAATCTGTTTAATTGTATCGATCTTTGGGGGAGACATATGCTAAAAAGAAGGCGTAATATGGCTGAAAAGAAAAACAAGAATCTTTTTACACCAGAGATTTCTAAACATTTTTGCTGGTTCAAATGTTTACTGCTCTCAACGAATATATACTGCTATTTCTTCTTTAACTTGAGATCCTTTTACTTAGTTTCTCGCCAGCTTATACTGTCATCCGGTACTCCACGAATCCGGCAGAAGTTGGCCTACTGCGGAAACTACCTACTGATTTCGGTGATCATTGTTTGTTTTTCACAGGCAAGGGAGAAAACATCTGGGACCATATGACTCACACTAACCCGACTGTAATCAAGGACCAGAGCAATGGTGACATCGCTGCCGATTCTTACAACAATTACAAGAGAGACGTCGAAATGATGAGGGAACTCGGTCTAGACGCTTACAGATTCTCATTATCCTGGTCTAGAATCCTTCCTGATGGCTTTGCAAATAGAATAAACGATGCCGGTGTACAATTCTACAATAATTATATTAATGAAATGTTAAAATACGGTATTACACCTATGATCACACTGTACCATTGGGATTTGCCACAAAAATTGCAAGATTTGGGAGGTTTTCTCAATCCATTATTCCCTGAATGGTTTGAAGATTATTCACGTGTGGTATTTGATTTATTTGGTGATAGAGTCAAATATTGGATAACGTTCAATGAGCCAAGAGAAGTCTGTTACCAAGGTTATGACACAGTAACTATGGCACCGATACTAAATGCTACCGGAATAGGTGCGTATCTTTGTGCGAAGCATTTAGTGTTAGCTCATGCGAGATCTTATCATTTGTACAAGAAGGAATTTGCTGGAGATGATGGTATTTGTGGTATAACTTACGCAATGACCTGGACTGAACCATTAACTGATTCAAAGGAAGATGAAATCGCAACAGAATTAATGAGACAGGCTGATGTATGTATTTTAAAGCAAAGCAAACTCTAGTTTCTTTTGTTTCGACGGCTTTGTTTGTACTTAATGTTCTAAAACTTGGTATTTTTCAGTGGGGTATCTATTCTGAACCAATTTTCTCAGAAAACGGTGGATTTCCTAAAGAATTAACCGATGTTGTTAACCAAAAGAGTAAAGAACAAGGTTTCTCAAGGTCACGTATGCCAGAGTTTACGAAAGAAGAGATAGAATTCATGAGAGGCGCGTACGATTTCTTTGGTATCAATCATTATACGGGTGTTCTAGTTTCTGGTACTGAATACCTTCAAGAACATCCTGTACCTTCGATGCACGATGATATAAATGTAGGTACGTTTGCTCCTAGTGATTGGCCAGCAGCAGCATCAAGCTGGTTAAAGGTAAGACATTGATATATCATAGAGACATAAATGAAATGTTACTATTGTAACCAATACTTGGTCATCAAGTATTTATGCTTATCTGCAGTATTTGTAATCATTTCGTTCCAATTTAATTGATCTTAAGGTCGCTATCGCAATCAAATAACATGATCAATTACAAAGAATCTCTTCTAAATGAAGGGTTTCATATAATCTTAGTAATAAATGCGAATGTTTAGATGGTTGTTTGTTGGAAAGTATCACGAGAACGGCTGTATGGATCTCGCTGAGATTTGTCGTAGATGTAGAACATAATCTGGAAGAACATATATGCTACTAAGTTTTTTCTTAATTCTGTTTTTCCCTTATTTTGGTATAAATGTTAATGGTATTATTTTATTCTTTATTTTTCAGCAATCACCTGACAGTCTTCTAAAAATTTTACTACTTATAAAAGAGAAGTACAACAATCCAGTGATGTATATTACGGAGAATGGCTGGTCTACTAGACTGGAACAGGGACTGGAAGATGACGACAGAGTGCGCTATTACCGCGCCGCTTTGGAGAATGTTCTAGACGCGTTGGACGCCGGTGTCAACCTCAAGGGATATATGGCATGGAGTCTTATGGATAACTTTGAATGGATGCAAGGATATACGTGAGTTTATTATTTGTTTTATCTATAAAACATTCAAAATAATATTTCTAGTGTGTTACAATTGCTTTCAGTCTCTTCTCTTCTTCGTCGTTACAGTCTTGTCAGACTGGTCGTGGTCATCACGTATCAGTGACTCGCTTTACCAGGCGCCGCCACTCCTCCCTAATCGCTGCCTTTTTTGTACATTGGTGCAGGGGGACATCCACAGCCGCTCTGATTTGGTCGGTCCACCTCAAAGGCGATCTTCCTCGTGGTCTGTTGCCCTCAACTTTCCCCTGCACCACCAAGTGCTCGATGGATTCGTCATCACGTCTACAGACGTGACCAATTGCTTTCAGTAGTTTCGGGAAAATGATTGGAAAAGCATACTGTGGCACAAAAAGACAGGGATATTTCGTTGTGTTTTGACACATTTTATTATATATATAAAATTCTCGTGTCACAATTTTCGTTCCCATACTCCTCCGAATCGACTTGACCGATTTTAATGAAATTTTGTAAGCATATTGAGTAGGTCTGAGAATCGGCCAACATCTATTTTTAATCCCTCGCGGACGGAGTCGCGGGCGACAGCTAGTTATAATTAAGAATCTATTCAAAACTGTCTTATTTGTACAAATAAAAAAGTATATTTAATAATTTAATTCAATAAAGAAAAATTTCGTTAAAATTATGACAGTTGTAATTTCACGTTAAATTTAAAAATGGCGGCTATGTTTGACAGTTGACAAATAATGTTGCCACTTTGTTAAACATTGTAAGATTATATTTTCTTGCAGTGAACGCTTCGGACTGTACGAGGTTGACTTCGAAGATCCGGCAAGAACTAGGACGCCTAGAAAGTCTGCATTTATTTACAAAGAAGTGCTCAGGACACGTGTGGTTGACCACGATTATGAACCACCTTCAATGATTATGTCAATAGATGAAGGAAAATAAATAAAACTTTTGACGTAAAATAAAAAAAAAATGAAATTATCTGTGTTTTTTTATTACGTAAATATAAAGCCCCCTATAGCTCTTCTATTTTAGATAAAATATGTCATCTGATATACTTTTAAAGTTCGCAAACACTTTAAAAAATACTTGAATATTATCTATTGGTAGATAACATATCAATTCAATTGTGGACTTCCTTTGTTGAAATACTTGAGATTTCTTTCATCCCTATCATTATCCCAAAAAATAAAAGAGACAGGAATATGTCTTAACACTTATTACGGTAGTAGATTTTCACTTTTTTTTTTAAACGAATAGTGTGCATTTTAAAAACTTAAAACTAATAAACCTATCGCTGATTGTTCTCCAACACGGCCACCGGCAACGGCACTGTCACGAGCTAATTTCTGTCCATGATTAAAATGACGTGACGGCGGTCGTTTGTCCGTGTTGACGACGTCGGTGACCCAGCGTACCAAAATAACACAAAAACCGTACGATATATAAAAAAAAAACTTAATTAGTGTAGCTTATGTGTTCTTTCAGACTATGTTCTATGCGTATGCTAAATTTAAACGAGATCCGTTAAGCCGTTCTAGAGATATCTTCAAACACCCATCCATCCATCTAAACCAGTCTTTCCCAAAGTGGGCCTTAACGCCCCCTTGTGGGCGCTGCAGGTCTCAAGTTGCGGGTTATAGTAAAAGTTTCGTTTAGAATTCTCCGTTAATATACATATATAGGTCACAATAATTAATTAATTTAATTTGAAGTTATAGTGGTGGCGTGCTTGACTATGGTCTAAACCCTTAACTTAGGGTAGGCGTAGCACCTCAGTGGGGACGTATAGTGAGCTGATGATGATGTTGAATAACTATCTATCTAAACTTACGCATGTATAATATTAGTACGAAGAAAGATAAGTAGAAGATATATAGATAATATTAAAATTACTAATTGATAAATATAATTTTTCTTATCAATTGCACGTAATTATTGCCGATTAGTATAGTTCATGCTTTAAAACTATACGCAACGAAACAGTGCTATTATTTATTTAATTAATATGAAATAAACAATTACGAATATGATGTTATTTTTGTTTATTGTGGCTTTATGGTATGTATTAATATATTCATTCCAACTTTATAATTTCTAGCTGTATCCCGCGACTCTGTACGTATTTGTAAAAAAAAAACAAAATTAGTAGTCTATGTGTTCTTCCAGATGTTCTATATGTATGCCAAATTTCATCGAGATCCATTCAGCCGGCCGAGAGATACTTTCATACCAGTCCCACTCATCCTGATGAAAGGCCCCCGATGGGCTCGAAACTAGTCGGTGCCTCCACCGGATGAATATACGTGAGTGTTTAGTCGTTTTTATATAAGTTGATTATTATGTCTCAAGAAAGTTTGAATAATTTTAATATTGTCAAATATTCAGTGGTGTAACAATTGATGGTTGGAGTGACACCAAACAGAGGAGTTTCAAAGATGACTTCAAATTTGGTGTATCGTCAGCTGCTTATCAAGTTGAAGGGGCATGGGATACTGATGGTATGTTTAATTTAAATCGAACTCGCGCACCGAGGGTTCCGTACAAACCTGTAGGTTTCAACTGAAACTAGCTTTACTTATTAGCTGTGGCCTGCGATGTCGTCGGCACGAAATTATTATACGACTTGATAGCCTATATGTTCTTTCAGACTATGTTCTACATCTATGCCAAATTTCATTGAGATACGTTCAGCCGTTTTGGAGATATGGAAATTTGGAGATAATATTAGTAAGATATGTTTATTTCTTTATGTATAAGATATAAACTTTAGTAACTTCTTAAAACGCCAAATTTACGTTAAAATAAAAAAAAGAAGTTAAAATAGTTTTCAGTTTGAAATTTTATAATAGACGTACACAGAAGTACACTGGAAGTAGCAAGCTTCCTTATATGCCAGGTTAATTTAACCATCAGTGGCATTTATAGTAATAAATTACAGTTAAATATGACCTACTTTATCAGCCATACCAAGAAACTAACCATTACTATAAGTAATCTACGTTAAGTGATTTACGATAAGATAAAACTCATTTCAATTTTATATCTAAAAATTAGTCGTCGCCAGCAACTCCGTCTGCGCGGAATTAAAAAAAGATAAGTAGCCTATGTGCTCTTCCAGGCTATGTTCTACATCATCATCAGCTCACTATACGTCCCCACCGAGGGGCTCGGAGCCTACGCTAAGTTAAGGGTGATTAGGCCATAATCAACCACGCTGGCCCAATGCGGGTTGGTTGACTTCACACATATCTTTGAATTTCTTTTCAGATATGTGCAGCATCACGATGTTTTCTTCACCGTAAAAACGTTGGATAAATGTACATATGTAAATCGGAAATCGACAAACACATTAGTACAAGGCGGGATTTGAACCCCGGACCTGCAGATTGCAAGTCTCGTGCTTGACCCCTGAGCCACCAACGCCCGAACGACGAAGTCTATTACAAAAGTAAAATTATATAGGTTTAATTTCACACATCTATTGGATTTGACTATTTACCTATAATAACTTTTTAGGCAAAGGTGAAAGTATATGGGACAGATATATGCATAGTCATCCAGAATTAATAGCGGATGGCAGAAACGGCGATGTCGCATGCGATTCCTATCATAAATATAAACGAGACGTGGAATTACTGCGAGAGCTCGGTGTGGATTATTACAGATTCTCTATATCTTGGCCTAGAGTGCTGCCATCTGGTGAGTTATTTATTAACGTCACGTCAAATGGAGATACGAGGTCTCTGCCTACCCCTTTATGTTATAAGTTTGATATGCGTGTGTAAATAAGGTGATTTTTATTGTATTGGTCTACATTATCGATTCTACGTGACTATATGGTGTGTATTCATGCATATTCTTAAATGAAACGCATATATAAGTGCGATATAATACATTTTCGTTCAAATTTGTAATAAGTATAATTCTTTTCAAATATATTAGCGGCTCAAGGTCATGCGCGCAGCGTAGTGCGTTTGAAAATTGTGTTCTGCGCAACGACTCGCGCGAAGTCCTGCGCCTCTAAGATATATAACTACTATAAGTACTATTGCTTAGTAGGGTAATTAAGTGTTACAAATTTGACTCCTTCACGTACCGATACGTGTTGCCGGTCCAAAGGTCTGACATCGACTGACCCCCCTCTCTAGCGTGTAGTTATGACGTATACGCTCGAGACAAACAACACTACATTAACAAGTAAAGATTCTTTTAGACAAAAATATAATGAGTTACTTTACCTTTCAGGTTTTCCACATGATCAGAACGAGCACGGTTTCCAATACTACGATAGCTTAATAGATGAACTTTTACATTACAATATAACACCAATGATTACATTGTATCACTATGATTTACCACAAAAACTACAAGATTTAGGTGGTTGGGTAAATCCTCTATCTATTGATTGGTTCGAAGATTATGCGAGGGTAGTTTTCAATAAATACGCACATAAAGTACCATATTGGATAACTATAAACCAACCAAATGCGATATGTATATACGGATATGGAGATACTATGTTAGCACCGGGAATTAACATTAAAGGTGTAACGGAATATCAATGTGCTAAGAATATATTATTAGCCCATGCTAAAGTTTTTAGGTTATATGAGAGAGAATTTAAAAAGAAGTATAAAGGTAATTTTTAGCAATAACTATGTTTGTTCTGCAATATTATAATAGTTTAATTGATTTGTAAAATTTTCATTAAATACATTCAAAATAGTGTAATGTTTGCGTTCAATCTGATGATTTTTTGTTTATTTAATTTTGTTGTTAAATTATTGTGAAGATATTACGATGAATTTACAGATTATTATTAACTTTTTAATTATATACTTATAATTATTATTTTATTAAATAATTATATATACTTGTTAGTTACATCGTCATCAGTTTACTATACGTCCCTATTGAGGGACTCGGAGCCTAAGTTAGGGGTCAGTAGGCCATAGTCAACCATGATGGTTAAGTGCGGGTTGGTTGACATCACACATATCTTTGAATTTCTTCTCAGATATGTGCAGCATCACGATGTTTTCCTTCACCGTAAGAACGTCGGATAAATGTACATATGTAAATCGGAAATCGTAAAACACATTGATACATGGCGGTATTCGAACTCAATACCTGCAGATTGCAAGTCAAGTCACCTGAGGCACCGACGCTCAATTAGCGTTATTAACTTACTTGACTTAAAGTCCCATGTCTCCGTAGTGGGGCAGAGGGCTTCTGCGTTTGTCGGGCCATGTCAGCCCGACTGCCTTCATGTCGGCTGCTACTGAGCGCCGCCAAGTTTGTTTAGGACGGCCACGTCTTCTTGTTCCTAGCGGAATCCACTCCAGGCCCTCCCTGGGAATAATTAGCGTTACTAGTTACATATAATTATTTTATTCTTTATTTCTTTTCTTTTAGGATCCGTTGGTATATCGATGTCAATAAATTGGGCTGATCCATTGAATAATAAAACTGAAAATGTTGAAGCCGTAGAAAAATATCGAGAATTTGAGGTAAATATTAATACAATTTTTAAGACATTTTTTTAATTAAAAAACTAGACATACAATCTGTACTTTTACAGTCTTAGTAACAAAGTTAAAAGACTAAACTATATTTTGTAATGAAGGAAATCCGACGCTGTGCCAGTGTACACACTAGCCTTACTAAAATGTCGACGTTTGTTTCCCCTCACTATTCATTCTGACACTGGACTTTGTAACGAAAGCACGTCATTCGTGCCAAAGGATTCTAATTAATAATGTCTAAAAAGTTTAAGCGAGCGTCGGTGGCTCAGTGGTCAAGCACTTGACTTGCAATCTGCAGGTCCTGGGTTCGAATCCCGCCATGTACCAATGTGTTTTTCGATTTCCGATTTACATATGTACATTTACCCGACGTTCTTACAGTGAAGGAAAACATCGTGATGCAACCTGCACATATCTGAGAAGTAATTCAAAGATATGTGCGAAGTCAACCAACCCGCACTGGGCCAGCGTGGTTGACTATGGCCTAATCACCCTTAACTTAGGGTAGGCTCCGAGCCCCTCGGTGGGGACGTACAGTGAGCTGATGATGATGAAAAAATTTAATAATATTCTCGAGTAAAAATAATTTTTCTAATCTAAATATTAATATTATTATGTTTTTGCAGGTAGGCGTATATTTAGATCCAATATGGTCAAAAAATGGAGATTTTTCACCTATGGTCAAAAAAATTATAGAAAAGAAAAGTAAACAACAAGGTTTTTATAGATCACGATTGCCAACACTAAGCCCTGAAGAAATAAAATTGTTAAAAGGTAAACGTATCATCATCAACCTGCCCTTATCCCTATTCAGGGTCGGCACAGTATGTACTACTCATCTATACATCTCTATCAGCCGTCATATCCGAGTCTACTCCCTTCTTACGCATATCCTCTTTCACACATTTATGGACAGTCCTAGGTCCAAGTCACGTCAAATTTGCTAAGAGTTCTTTATCTTACTAATATTATAAATGTGAATGTTTAGTTGGATGGATGTTTGTTAGAAGATATCTCCAGAATGGCTACTACTAGTCTGGAAGAACACGTAGAATACAAAATAAGTTTTTTTTAATTCCGGAAAATCGCTGCCGCCAGCTGCGACTATTTAAAACCATGAAATTTAATAAGTAATTTGATTGTCCAATTTCCAGGTTCAGCGGATTTCCTTGGTGTTAATCATTATACTACATTTCTGATTAAACCTTCAACTAAAAATATCCATTCTCCATCGTACGCAGACGACATTGGTGTAGACTTAGTGTATGGTGAACAATGGGAAAAATCCGCGTCGCAATGGCTTAGAGTAAGTTGTCTGAAATTTAACTAGATGGCGCTATTCTTAATTTTAAAATTAATAAGTTTTTTCTTGTTTTTTTTTTGTCAAATTTATCTTACTAATATTATGAATGCGAATGTATAGATGGATAGATGAATGTTTGTTTGAAGGTATCTCCTAAACGGCTAAACGGATCTCGGTAAAATTTGGCATACATAGTCTGGAAGAACACATAGGCTATTAAGTTTTTTAAGACCTCGCGGATGTAGTCACGGGCGACAGCTAGTGTCTATTTATTAAAAAAAATGGTGTGGTTAAGTAAAATTCCGTATGTTTTTATGCAAATGTTTCAGCTATGGAAACTCGCCTAAGTCAATCTTTATTTGATTGAGTTAATTTATTTAAGTGCTCGTAAAAATATAATAAATGTTGAACTAGTGTTAGGAAGAAAATCCGACACTGTGCCGGTGTATCGACGCAACACTACCCTTACTAAAATGTCGACATTTATGTCCCCTCACTATTCATTCTGACAGTTGACTTTGTAACGAAAGCACGTGATTCGCGGCAAATTATTCAAACTAATATTATAAAGCGGAAGAGTTTGTTTAAACGCGCTAATCTCAGGAACTACTGGTCCGTTTTGAAAAATTATTTTTTTGTTGGGTCCATTTATAGAGGAAGGTTTAGGCTATATAATATTAACCCGCGACCGATAGTTTTTTTTTTTTAATTCCGCGCAGACGGAGTCGCGGGCGACAGCTAATAATGTCTAAAACTAGTTTAAAGTAATTCATTTAATCTTTTCTTGAATTTCAGAGTGCTCCTTATGGTCTATACAAGTTATGTATTTTCCTTAATTTACGGTACGATTATCCAACAATGTTCATAACAGAGAATGGCTGGTCAACA
>NW_013530893.1:1130786-1212052 GCF_000836235.2 Papilio xuthus | reverse complement strand
TTCAATTGACATTAGGTTGTAAATAAGTACATATTTTAAATTTTAAATCTCTGTGCATACTAACTAACTTTATAAGGTATTCATATAAGAATACTAGCCGTTGCCTGCGACTTCGTCAGCGCAGAATTAAAAAAAAACATAATAAGTAACCTATGTGTTTTTCCAGACTATGTTCTATATCTATGCCAAATTTCAGCGATATCCATACAGCCGTTTTTACCTTCAAACAAACATCCACCCATCCATCCAAACATTTGCATTTAAAATATTACTAGCTGTCAATTGCCAAATTTCATCAAAATCCGTTGAGCCTTTCTCGAGATATCTTCAAACAAACATCCATCTATTTATATAAACATTCGCATTTATATTAGTAAGATAATATAATAAATTATATACAAAAACAGACATACCCAGGAGACGAAGTCGTTATTCATAAGAGGCAAATCCAATTTTCTAATAGCGGTATTATATCGGCATCGTATGAAAATGCCACGCCTTTCATATTTCTTTTCTACAGTGCACACTAGCGCCATCAACTTTATTCCCTTTGACGTCATTGTTTATGTTTTGGCGGGCATTTATTTATCTGCAACATTGCCATTTAAGAAAAAAAAAATTTTATTTTTTTATTAGTGGCCTGTAGTATAATGTGTTTAAGACAGATTAGTTTGACAATTCAATTAACAATTCGCTAGAGATGGGTTGAAAAAAATCGTTTATGATTTTTTTCGATTTTCGATGTTTGTTCTGATAGAACTTGCAATCGAAAATTTCGTGTTCATTGATTTTGAATTACAATATAAATAAATTTGTTTCTCTCTATTCCTACTTTATCTTTCATAATTAAATAAAGAAATAAGAAATTCAACCAAAAATTACGATGTTGACGAACAAAAAAGTTTTTTGTTTAAAGTAATTGTACGATACACAGCAAAATAACTGCAATAAGTTCAAAAAGTTAGAAGCTACCTGATTATAGAACCCATTTATTGGATTAATTTTATTTCAAAACCGATTATCGATAGTTCACAGTTATTCGTTGTGAGCGACGGTTCGACACTATGTCAACCGTCTATTAAGTACAACATTAATGCTCATACAATATTAATTGGATATTTTATAGGCGTTAGTTGTCAATAATTGTTCTTAGTTTCATATTGAAATTATTAAAAGAGGTTATGTTTTAAATTGTTCTGTTTGAATAACGAATAAGAATTAATTGTGACATTTGAATTGTTAATTAAAATTGTTTTCTTTTGTGAAAATATGGTGTGAAGACTTACGGATCAACGGTAAGTACAATATTTCTTTAAATTAGCCGATATTTAATTATATTTTTGTCCGACGCCATATTTTTTCGTGATACCGGCTTCAAAGTTAAAATAAGATTACTCTTAAGCACTTCGTCTCTTCGATTACGAGATGAGAAATTATTTATAGCAACTAAAATTGTTTATTTATTTTATTTATTATTGACTAGGTAATTTTAATTGTTTTTACGTCACAAAGTTTGGTGATCGGTCAACCATTGTGCTGTTAAGTACCAACATAACAATATTGCATATGTCCAGTCATTGTAAATTCAAGGAGTTTTTAATGCTCTCTATTTCTTTACGGTGGTCAATATTTTACAAAGGCTTTGTCGGCTGTACCTCCAGCCCCTTGTTAACGTTAATCTTCATATTGAAATATTTTTGTGATGGTTTAAAGGTGTGTTTACACTAAACATTTAGACTAATATTAAAAAATCATAAAAGTACCTTTATTTGCGTCCTGTGTCCAATCATACCTAAGTTCAATATCATACTAATATTATAAATGCGAATGTTTAGATGGATATTTTGTTTGAAGTTATCTCCAGAACGGCTGCATAGATCTCGCTGAAATTTGGCATAGATGTAGAACATAGTCTGGACGAACACAGAGGCTACTTATTGAGTTTGTTTTCAATGACGGGCTGACGGAGTCGCGGGTGATAGCTAGTAAATAAATAACACAATAGTTTTAAGAAATTGTAGTTATAATCTTAAAATTTAATTTAAATAGAACTACAAAAAACGAGTATATTTTTTTTGTCCCACATGTTTGTCATTGTTAAAAGTAAAATATTTTATTAACTAACTCAATGTAAATTTTTATAAGTTACACTAAATTTAAGCAACATTACGTAAAATTAAATATTATTAGATATTTTTTTTAATTTTTATTATAGTGTTTAATGTGAACGTACCTTTATAATCAAAGTAACTCTCAGTATTACGCAAGCATTGTCCAGTACAGCTTTGATGATCCATCGGGGTGTGATCCTAATGCGATAATGTACCTCAATTGTATTGTCAACACTCAAGGTATTAACGACGCACTCGAGTTTTCATGAGTCGTACTTCTTTTGTGTCATCTTAGAAACGATTAGTGACGTCAAGCGTAATTTAAATATTTTAAGATTAGTAACACGACTTTATTTCAGCCGAGTTAATGGTTTTATTCGAATGCTTTAGCCATACAATTTTATTTTTGTACTGGCTGTTGAACACCGTTAGCGATTAATTATAAAAAAAAACAAGAGTAGTCTATGTGTTCTTCCAGCGTCGGTCGCAGGTCAAGCCCTTGATTCGCAATCTGCAGTTCAGTTCGAATCCCGCCATGTACCAATGTGTTTTTCGATATCGACGTTCTTACGGTGAAGGAAACCATTGTGATGCTGCACATATCTGAGAAGAAATTCAAAGAAATCTGTGAAGTCAACCCGCACTTGGCCAGCGTGTTTGACTATGACCTAATCACTCTTAACTAAACGTATAGTGAGCTGATGATGATGCTGTGGTCTCCCAGACTATGTTGTATATGTCCCTTTCAGCGAGATTCTACCTACTAACAAATATTCATCCATCAAAACTATCATTTACATTATTAGTAAGAAATAAGATTTGTTTTTCAAGGAGATAGGGATTATATTATTTTGAACTTTATATTGTATAGGTAATATGACACTACATGATGACAGTCGTAGTAGATATAGTTTTGTATTCGAAAATCCTTGATAAATTCCTCAAACACATACCTTTATGTTTATAGTATCGGTCGGCCGCGACTCCGTCCGCGCGGATTGAAAAAAAACATAGTAGTCTATGTGTTCTTCCAAACTATGTTTTATATGTATGCCAAATTTAATCGAGATGAACGTATCTCGTTCTGCCGTTCTGGAGATTCAAACATCCATCCATCCATTTAAACATTCGCATTTATAATATTAGTAAGATAGTGAAATTGCTCCTTGAAATTGTTTCTTACTATAACTAAGTTATAAAAGATTTGACTAATGTACATTTAAATTTCCTCATCCGTAAATAAATTTTACAAACGCAAATAATCTTAAGATACGCGATATACGAAGAAATGTAATGCAAAGGATTTCGAGTGTTATTTTCTAGTTCTGAATAATCATTAGATCTACGTTTACAAAACATTGTATTCGGTCTAACGCATAACGATAAATGATAAAGGTAGCTTGTGTCGCAATTTTACAATGACACTTTTTTTTAATTTTCTCTAGTGATGTACAACCACTTTAACAATTATTCATGAGTTAAATAAAATCAACTAAAAACATATTACATACCAATAAAAACATAACTCTCTTATTTGTTTTAGAGCGCCAATAACCTAATGGTAAAGGGTAGGGATTTACGATCACGTGGTCAGAGGTCGAATCCCGCCATTCAACTATTGTAAACAATATCCTATCACAAGCCTAAATCTTACTTGGAATGCTACAATATATCAGTTAACTAGCTCTCGCCCACGACTCCGTCCATGCGAAATTTAAAAAACTTTAAAAGTATAATAGCCCATGTGCTCTTGCAGACTGTTTTCTACATGTATGCCAAATTTTATCAGATCCGTTGAGCCGTTCCGCAGATACCTTCAAGCAAACATCCATCCATCTAAACATTCGCATTTATAATATTAGTAAGAACAGTATTAATTATTGTGGAGTTATGGACGTTAGAAAAGATTAAGAAAAATATGCTAATATTGTTTTAAAAAAAATTAAAACTTCAAACGTGGCACATCACTAGTCCATCAAGGCGGGAATAATTTCCTAAGAAGACGGCGTCGTTATCGGATCACATCAGTGTCGCTAGAAACACTTTCTTTGCCATTATTTGGTAACATTATCTGCATGTTTGTTCCAAAGGTATTTGATGTCACGATATCGCTTTTAAGGCTAATCTGTACTCTCATATACTATCCTTGTCATTTACTTTAAACCAAACAGAGACGGCAATAGTTACAAATGACATTTGAAGTGTGTAGAAGATACCGCGCTTACACAATCTTGAGACGTTTTTTTCTCGGATTAGCGCCTTTGTGTCGTTAAAAGTTGAGCATTAAGGATTTAGTTTTTACATTAAGTTTTAAAATATAATGTTGCAGTATAAAAAAAAGATAATTTTGTAAATTTTTCGTTATTAAAATCTTACTAATATTATAATTGCGTGTAGAGTTGGATGAGAGTCGCCGAGGATTGTGATCAATGGCGTGCCATGGGAGAGGCCTATGTCCAGCAGTGGACAAATATAGGCTGATGATGATGTAGAACAATGTCGGGAAGGATACATAGGCTACTTACTATTTTTTTTTAATTCCGCGCAGATGCAATCGGCTGCGACAGCTATAACTAGTTCTAATTCATGGTAAAAATATGTGTTTTAGATATTTAAGTTATTAAAATTAAAAACTTAAGTTATAATAACAAATAAAAAATGGTATATTTTAAAATAATAGAATAACACAAGAACCTCTTATGTAAAGCACTCGGAAGCTCTCATGATGTACGCGGCGAGCGACACGCGCCGCCCGTTACCTCTCTAATTATATAAAACGCACGAATATGCGCCCGTGTGAACTCACCCTAATGTTATAGAGCTTACAATCTACTAGACATATAAAGTAATTCACCAAAACAATTCACAGAAAAGTATGCTAATTCGAATGCTATTTCTTTTTATTTGGAAATCGATAGATTTTTAAAGCAAACATTTACAAATTTCTTGTGAATTTTGCCGACTTAATCGTTGAATTAACGAGCCATTGCTCTAACATTCTAGATTTGTTTTTACTTTTAGTTACTAGACAACTTAATTAAATTTCGTGATGTTTTTTTGTTCAGACAGTGTCGGTGTCTATCTGAGAGCATATTTTCTTCAAGAATTGTAATTTTAGTTATCACAGACATCCAAAATTGGTATTCTTTTGTTTACGCCTTTCTTATAAGAAAACGATGGGAAGTAGATTTGACGGGGGAGGGAATGCACAGAAAGAGAATATTTACCGTTCTCAAACGTTACACTCTCTTTCGTTGATTAAACCATCTTATAATAAAAAAAAATATTCATATTTGCCGTGTCTATCCGATTTATTAACCCTACCCTCTCAATGTACCAAGTAGGGCCGCGTGCTTTGCACCGTTCACTTTCACCGGAGCTCTTGAAAATAAACTCTAATGTAATCATTATGGTGTACAACAATAGCCTCGACCAAAGGGAAACTGATCCTAAAATAAATTAATAGCTTTTGATACTTGATATAGATAAATTAAAATGATTAGATGTAAAAATACAACGTAATATGTAGTTTAGTTTAGTTTAGAAGAGCGTCGGTGGCTCAGTGGTCAAGCACTTGACTTGCAATCTACAGGTCCTGGGTTCGAATCCCGCCATGTACCAATGTATTTTTCCATTTTCGATTTACATATGTACATTTATCCGACGTTCTTACGGTGAAGGAAAACATCGTGATGCAACCTGCACATGTCTGAGAAGAAATTCAAAGGTATGTGTGCCGTCAACCTACCCGCACTTGGCCAGCGTGGTTGACTAATGCCTAATCACCCTTAACTTAGGGTAGACTCCGAGCCCCTCGGTGGGGACGTATAGTGAGCTGATGATGATGATGTAGTTTAGTCTTAGTTTTTGCTCATGTTTAGTTTTAGTCAATCTTGATAATTACTTTGATGATTGTTCAATGATTCCTTGATGATGCTCTATAATTATTTATCACAGAAATGTTGCTATTTTAAAAAATACACCAATTGGGAATAAATCATTGAAATACAAGTATAAACAGCCGGCAATGTATTATCGATTCCTTTGGTATTGCAGATGTCCATGGGCGTGGTAGAACGCCGAGGTGTTCCCGCTGCTCGTTTGCCTCTTTATCTTATTAATGTTATAAATGGAATAATATATAATTTAATATATAATTTAATGGATGGATTTTTGTTTGAAGGTATCTCCAGAACAGGTGTATGGATCTTGCTGAAATTTAGTGTAGATGTAGAACATAGTCTGGAAGAACAAATGGGATTCTAGTATTGTTTTTTTTAATTCTGCGCGGACGGAGTCGCGGGCGATAGATAGTTTTATATAAAAAATAATTGTATCTTTAACGTAAAGAAACACGAAAACAAGTTGTACCGAAAAAATGATTCGCAATTTCAAATCGAATATTCAATTTAAAATCTCTTTATCCAGGACAGTAAAAAGAAAAAGTCTTAGAAATTTCATCCATGCCTTGGCGTCCACAAATTACCTACAGTGGCGCAATTTCACCCTTAAACCCTTATAGGGGGGTGGAATTACATCTCACCCCCTTCCAATTTAGTCGGTAATGTAAAAGGCTTTAGGTAAATCAGAGGCGTTACTTTATGGGCTGGTGGTTGTACAGAATACGTTTGCCTTTTTGATTACAATTTCGAGATGCTTTTGTCTGACACCGCGAAAAAGTATTGTTCGTGTCTATGGTTGTCAAAATAAAATTGTTAATATATCAAATCAAGATATAAAGATTAAGTTGTAATTGTGGTGATTTACATTTAAATATTCTACTTTGTAAATTATAAAATGTTAATTGTTAAAAATTAATTTAATGAATTTTTTAATTTAGTTTCTTCATCTTAAAAGTGTGATGGTTTACGTCGATGAACTTTGTGGTTAGCAAAAATGTTTGTTTCGGAGTTGTTTTATGATTAACTAGCAGTCGGCCGCGATTCCTCCGCATGGAATGAAAAAAACTAAAAGGTAAATGTTTAGACATTCTCGAGTTTTAGTAAAACTAACGAACAGCAATTGATTTTTATATATAGTTTAATGCTAAACATGCAAAGCATAGTCGTTGTATAAATACAGATTAAAACGGATATAGACAATAGCTGTCAAATTTCCCGCGCTTTTATACGTCAAATATGAACGCACACGAGTTAAGCGCGGCGTGGAAACGGCACTCGTAAACTAGTTTTATTATTACGATATATTTGAAGCGCCATTCACGGGATTTTCGTTTGCCATGTTATTGTTTGGTTGAATATGTGTGTTTAAAGCAAAAGAAAAAAGTATAGAATTGAAACATATAAGTACAACTTTATCTTTTTTAAATGGTAGTTTTAGACATTACTAGCTGACGCCCGCGACTCCGTCCGCGCGGGATTATAAATATATGTGGGCTGATTCTCAGACCTACTCAATATGCTCACAAAATTTCATGAGAATCGGTCAAGCGGTTTCGGAGGAGTATTGGAACGAAAATTGTGACACGAGAATTTTATATATAAGATTAGTTAGAATCCTTTGGCGCGAATGACGTGTTTTCGTTACAAAGTCAAATGTCAGAATGACTAGTGAGGGAACATAAGTATAGTAAGGCTAGTGTTGAGTTAATACATTGGTTTATTACCGGATTTTTTCCTAACAATAGTTACATATTAAAATGTGTGACACAATCTCACGGAACCACAAGGATATTATCATTCATAAGAATACGTTGAACTGAAAATGTTTACCAAATCAAAACACGACATTTCATTACAAAAAATAATGAAAGTACAGCGCTGGTTTTCCAAATTCAAGTATCATACCCACTGTTTGCTATTACGTAATAAAATGTGAACGAAATAAATAAATTCTCGCCTAAGTACGGAGACAGTGAAAGTTAATTTGAAAATGGGATAAACTGTCAACCAATGGAGCGAGCGCCCGAGGGACCGCTGCCCAATGGTGGCGCGGGGATTTTCGCGCGCTGAATTTTTATTAGCCGAGATAATAATGCGCCATTTTGTGACAGTTTCTCTTTTTCGTTTTGACTAGGCCCACCATGTTATTCCTAATTCAGATATATTGAGTTTTATTAGCCTTTCTTTTTTCTCTTTTTCCGATTATAATATCAGATTTTATTGTAGTACGATTTAACGAGCTTTTATATTTGAAAAAACTTCTTATTGACTTTTGATAAAAATGTTAAGTGTTGGCATTGTAGTTTGCGATTGAATTTTATTCATTTTTTCAAAAAAATAGCACAGAGGCACATACATAAACAATCTATAGAAATATTTTACCCAGGAAAGGCCTATTTTTGCCTTACTTTTGTTCTCAGATTAGGTATATCATAGGATATCTTATATATCTATAGGTGCATATATGTTTAAGAATATTACCTGTATTTTACGAAATATGTATATGAAATTCAATTGCCTTTTTGTACGTAAGAATATTTTCAAAGAAATATAACACTTACCTGTACGAATAAAACATAGCATAATAATGACATTTCCATATCACATTTACATGTAAAATATTAAAAAAAAGTATCGTAAGAATTAAAATATGGCGACCCTACTTTGACGTTAGGTGTTGCCACATCTGAAATAGAAAGCGACGTAAATGGCGCACGTGACCGAATATTCGAAACAGTTCGGATCTTTCCCTTATCGTATAATAAAAAGTTACTGTGTATTTTTGTATCAATTTTGATAGGTAATTTGTTATAATAAATCTTACTAATATTATAAATGCGAATGTTAGGATGGATGGATGAAATTTAGCATACATATAGAACATAGTCTGGAAGAACACATAGACTATTAATTATGTTTTTTTTAATACATTGCAGACGGTGTCGCGGGCGACAGCTAGTATAAAATATTTTTTGTTTTTGTAGCTTGCATTTAATTACAATGTAACTTTTTTATTGTTATAGGAGTATCAATTTAAATAAAATGTAACTCGCATAGAATTTTTTCTAACCGAGTTTAAAAAGGGAATTATGAATGCATTCAGAAATAAAGTCGGCGCAGTCGAGATTGGCTGTACGTCGTAGTTTCCTTTGCCTGCGGGCTACGCGGGGACGCGGCTAATTATTTCCCGCCCTTTCCGTTTCCCGCTCGATCGCCGGTTCTCGAACGAGTTACCTCCTTATTTGATTTAAAAATGAAAATGTAAAATGCTTTTTTATCTGTGGCAACTATATTCTAATTTGTGTTATTCTATTTTTTGATTTGTCAGTTTTTTGATGACTGATGTTTGATTGAATATCATATCTTGTCTCGAGTAAAATAATTGAGGTTAGTTTTTTTTTTTTTAATTTTGTTTTATTGAATTATGATTACACGTTGTTTATCATATTAAAAATTATAAACAGATGAATAAACAAAAGTACAATTTCCAACATGAAATGTTGTAACTTGTAATGTAACTTTTTAAAACGCGTCTCACAAAAGCGTCGAAGTTAGAAACGCGACCCATTTCGTTGGGATTGTCGTGCGAACTTCTGGCAACATCGCAATCGCGAGTTGCCAACAAAGATGAACCGTAATAACTGGAAAGACGTGTGATTAAAATACACAAGAATTCATCCAGTGACTACAAACGCCTACTTTCTGTGTAACTCCGGAATAAAGAAATTGTTTGTTTAAAAGTTGTCGAATTTCTGACCTCTTTCAATTAATCGTATGTTTCTTAGCTATACCTGTGATGTTTGGTTCCTCTGGTGCAGTCTGTCTGTACAAATATATTACCTCTTTTTTGAGGAGATTTTGGATTTTTAACCTTTCTATTCTTCTATTCTCTCTCCAAGGCAAAGTCGGATACTACATGTTATGATGAAGCTGTATTCAAACTAAAGACTCCCGAAATATTATTTGTGATTTCTAACCACTAAGCTATATATTATATTGATAAGATTATTTTGTATCTTACTAATAATATAAATGAGAGTGTTTGGATGGATGTATGTTCCTGGTAAGGTATCTCCTGAACGACTACTTGAATAAAATTTGATACGTATAACACCATCTGGAAGAACACATAGGTTACTTAACAAGCTTTTTTTTAATTCCTCGCAGACTAAGTCACGGGTAAAAGCTAGTTTTTTATCGTAAGCTGTTTCAAATTGAATCTATTCATATATATTTATAATGTAACGTCTAACTTAATTAAGAGATAGTTAAGAAATTAAGGTAACTTTTGGTTCAAGTTAATGAAGGAGCTACCCCAGTACTCGGTTGGCGCACGATCTACAAACAAACATCATATAAGTTCTATATAGGTAATTAGCGAGCCTCTCTCAAGGCAACTTTATTTATTTGGGCGACTCGACTTCATTTAAAAGGAGTTGTTATATAACGATTGAAAGGGTTTGATACTTTATTTAATTGATTTTTTTTTTTTAAATAAGTTCTTTATCGTGCTTACCATGTGTATTATTTTTAGTTACTTTTAACTAAACTCCAGGCGGAATGCAATTTTTAAATCTATTAACGCATCGTAATTGTTGCCAAGATAACAGATACTTCGATATAATTTAACATCAGTTCCAATAAGCAGCATTCTTACTTCTTACTAATATTATAAATGCGAATGTTTAGATGGATGGATGTTTGAAGGTATCTTCGGAACAACTGAACGGTTTTTGATGAAATCTGGCACACATGTAGAACATAGTCTGGAAGAACACATAGCCTACTTATTATGTTTTTAATGCCGCGCAGACGAAGTCGTGGGCGTCAGCTAGTTATATGATAAAAACTGAAGAATAGCATATTAAAACTTACATTCAGTGCATAATCTAGTAGTCGGTGGTAACACCAGATTTTTTATTATAATCACTTTATTAAAATTATCAAGACGTTTTAGGTGCGCTGTAAGAGTTTATTCATGCTCTTTAGAAGAATATCTCAAAGGTGTAGGAAAGTTACAATATGGAGTACAATCGTATTCAAAAAGGTTAATTAAAATTAATTTGCTTAATATTAATGTAAGTTTATATGTCGTAAGCTAATGTTAAGTGGACATTTAGTAATGTTATAAAGAACGTTGGTTTGATGCAGTTCAATATGAAAATTGAACAGAAAAGAGGCTTTAATTAAGTTATAAATCAACTTTAATACAATCATCAATCAATTTCATCTCAAAAGCCGGCAACGCATCTGCGGTTCCTCTAGTATTGCTGATGTTCATGGGCGTCGTTGAACACCTCGGTGTTCCCGCTGTTCGTTAGCCCCCGTCTGCTATAAAAAAAATCAAAGTGTGACCCTTTAATCTCGTTTCTCCGTCCATACATATCAATATCAGCTCATCGGTTGTATATAATGTTTACTGTCGGTTTTCACTGGTGCATTAAATATTTAACACTGTTTGTTATACGAGGATGTGTGTAAGACCAATATTTTTATACAATTTGGCAGTGGAAACTCAGGGTTAAGTTTTAATTTCTGAATGTGTTTAGTGCGCGACAGTACCTGGTCGAGATGCTTGTCTCCCGCAAATTTGGGCGGGCGTTGCTTAACATTTAAAATCTGAATCATACCCGGATTCTCTCCCAACGCCCCCGACTACAATCTTAATGAGGATAATCCTAAGACTAATTTAATTATAATATTTAATTTATTGTTTAATTTAAATCTTATTTTTTTATTTTAATCTACAGCAGATAAAAACTTGTTCAAGATATTGCGTGCGCAAATTAATCTTTGGTTTCTGAAACCAAAATAAATATATTAGACATAGTGTTATCTCTGTTTTGTCAAAGATAATGACAGGGATGACGATATGTTTCATACAGATTTAGGTCTCAGAAATCAACGACAAATTATCCAACGGTTTATATTAAGTGTTTGTAATTTAACGGAATTATTAAATGGGTGATTATCTGGATTCGAATTCCGTCTACTATCGTAAAACTAGCCAATCACGACTTCTTAGTTGCAATGGCTGAAAGAACTATTACTAAATATTAAAACATTAAAAACACAGTAAAAAAGCAATTATTGTTTGTCCTTTGACGTCCAATATATGCACATTTTATAAGCAAACAAAGAAAATAAAATAAAAAAAGAATATGACACATCCACGCTATACCCAACGGTATTTTCCCACCCGGATCTCAAGACGCAGGAAAGTAAGACCGGAGTAAACTTTAAGTAATTATACGCGCTAATCAGTGGCTCTTAATCACGAGAAATAAGTCCCCGTTGGATTCTTATCACCAGTTCTAAGTTTAAGAACTTTAAATATGGATCAAGAATGTTTAGTCCGAGTTTTAGGCAAAATTATAGTATTTGGTAGATTAAATAATTTAACTGTGACAATTTTTTAATCTTATATATAAAATTCTCGTGTCACAATTTTCATTCCCATACTCCTCCGAAGCGGCTTGACCGATTCTCATGAAATTTTGTGACCATATTGAGTAAGTCTGAGAATCGGCGAACATCTATTTTATAATCCCGCGCGTACGAAGTCGCGGGCGACATTACTGTTTGACCCTATTGCAATATTATTAGTATAATTGAAAAAAACTCATGCAGGAGATAGGATTAAGGTGCAAATAATCTTACTAAACAATGCAAATGTTTACATGGAAGGATGGATGTTAGAAGGTATATCTAGAAATGCTGCATGGATCTTGCTGTTTGGCATAGACGTAGAACAAAGTCTGGAAGAACACATAGGATACTTATTAAGTTTTATTTTAATTCCGCGTGGAGAGACTCGCAGCTAGTTGGTACTAAATTGCATTTCACAATGAGAGTGGTACTTACAAAAAAGAAAACATAAACGGAATTATTGAAATACGTAAAAGAGAAAGGAACAACTATTGAGATTGTGGTCGATAGAAAAATGTTTAAAAAGGAAAGCACATTCTTACACAAAAGAACAAGGCAAGAGTTGTCAAAAGAAAATCAAGACCTACATATCTGCATATGTAGAAAAACAATTGATAATTTGAAGGGAACGATAAGAATGTCGGTGGCTCAGTGGTCAAGCACTTGACTTGCAATCTGCAGGTCCTGGGTTCGAATCCCGCCATTTACCAATATGTTTTTCGATTTTCGATTTACATATGAACATTTATCCGACGTTCTTACGGCGAAGGAAAACATCGTGATACTGCACATATCTGAGAAGAAATTCAAAGATAATGTGTGAAGTCAACCAACCAGCACTTTGCCAGCGTGGTTGACTATCGCCTAATCATCCTTAACTTAGGGTAGGCTCCGAGCACTTCGGTGGGGACGTATAGTGAGCTGATCATGATAAGAATGTACTAAATCTCTTATCTCATTTATATCACTTCATCATGACAGAGACAGAGAACAATGCCTGGATAAGTCAGATGTAGATCTCGTTCCCTTTGTCTACGTTGGAAGTGCGTTTAGACAGACACGTTGTTTATCTTTGTATAGTCCACGTATATACTAGACAACTTTGATGTAACAAATACAAGGGTAGCTAAATATTTTAGTACAAAGACTTAAAAATAATTTTATATGAAACAAACACTGATTTCTCTTCTCTCTCTCTTCTCCGTGGCTGAATGACATCACACATCAGATGTCTAGGGTTGGTATTGATGTTTGTTTGAAGGTACATATCTCTAAAACGGCTAAAGAGATTTCGTTGAAATCTTGCACAAATGTAGACCATAGTCCGAAAGAAGATATAGACTACTAATTAAGTTTTTTTTTTAGATTCCCCGCGGACGAACTCGCGGGCGACAGCTAGTAGTTTTATATTTTTTTACATTAAGTAGTAAAATTAATTTTGTCTTATTCAGTTTGCGTCTTATGCTGTTAAAATTAGAAAATTGTATTTATTAAATAAATAGACAGGTCTTAAGATTTATAACTCTATAACATAACAAAACTAACACAGCTGTAATATACAGAACGTTACTGTTACATACCGTTGCCGGCTATGTACGACTATCAGTGCAATTCCGTCGTTTGCTTTCATGCCCCATTTATATTGCCCTTGTAACGTAACGCAGCCCGAACTGGGCAAGTCTTTGAGGCTGTTTGAAAATCGAAGCCGGCTGCGTCAATCAGACAAATTGGAGCTGCCAAAGAACTGAAACACATTCGCCGTCCTCGACTCGGGTGAGCATGTTACGTACAGATCATTATTTCGTTACTAGCTTTCGCCAGCGGCTCCGTCTGTGCGGAATTTAAAAAAGCTTAATAAGTAGTCTATGTGTTCTTCCAGACTATGTTCTATATGTATGCTAAATTACATCAAAATCGGTTCAGTCTTTCCGGAGATACCTTCAAACAAACATCCATCCATCTAAACATTCGCATTTAAAATATTAGTAAGATTAAAAAATGATATAAAATTGTGCAGAGATTTTGGTTTAAAAACAGTACAGTGTTCTAACGTTTCATTAGCGCCATCATGGTTTTTTTTTTCAAAAATAGTGTGTTCATGCCTGATAAAAATCTGCTTTATCAAGTCTTTTAAACCTTAGATATTAAAAAAAAAACATTTTATAACAATTTCTAGCGTAATTTAAATGATTTTCCAGTGAAATGGTAACCCTAGCTTCGATTCCGATTTCAAATTTGCTCTGACGTTTGTAATTTCGAAATGAATGGGCGCAATAGCACGATGCGCCTTCTGTTTTTTTGATGTTTAAATTTTTCAATTTGCCTTTTTTTTAATCTGTTAAAGGATTTTTATGAATCGAAATGCGTTCGATCAAACGTGCTCACTTTAGGAAATGGTTTTTTTCAAATCTATAAAGACTTATTCAAGCAAAACTTTCAATATAACTGAAGGTAAACTTATTACTATTTTTAGGCAATATTAGTTACAATCCTTTGGCGCTAATAGCGCGCTTTCGTCAAGTCAGAAAGATTAGTGAGGGGACATAAACGTTGACATTTTAGTAAGGCTAGTGTTGCGCCGATACACAGGCACAGTGTTGGATTTTCTTCCTAACACTATTTATATCACAAACGCTAGATTCCCGAATACGCGAACTGAGTCACTACAAATTAGGCCCATCGTACACAAGGTAAAGTAAATCTACGAAATCCGGCAATGTCGACTTGCGCAATACATAAACATAGGGGTTCATACACACTCATACGTCGCCGACATTTTCAATCTTAGGCGCAAAGTAGCTCGCAACCAGTTAATATCGTCTTGAGAAAAGTCGTTACGATTTTCAATATAGCGAAGCAAATCTATACGGTTGATATATCGTCGTCAGATGCTATGAAGATTTACATTGCGTAGTGTAAACAGGACCTTACACTTTTATTAGGTCTCTGTTGTTACTATTTATTCCAGTGAAACTGTAGGTTTACTGTTTTATAATACCGTGTTGTCGTCACTTATTTAAAAAAAACATAGCGATAACAATTCCTTTTTTATTTTTTGATATCCATTGTGTAAAGGGTTCCTAATTTGCGAACTTTGTGGACATTTTAAAACATTGGTACGTAATCAATGAGTCACATATGGCTTTGCTCTCATTCCTATCCCTCGTTATTACAATACGGCAACACTAAATTACCGAATAACACATTAAGGACAAAACGCTTTTCAATCTTCACTAACAATATTCCCCCAAAAGGGAGCCCCTTTTGTACCATCGGCCCCCAAATGCCAATCTGAGAAGATTGCTTTTTTTCTTTTGTCAGTTTGAATACGCGTATGTAGTCCTGAATCGCGCATACAACTCAACGAAGCTCTTTGTAGGTGATTAAATATTGTACACGATATTATTTACTTACGACAAACTATTGTTAACTCTTATTTGAAAGTAATAAAGTTTAAATTAGCACTGTTAATGTTGTTTTAAAGGTATTATGAAGTTTGTTAGGCTCATAAAATTCGGAATGGTTATTTAATGGTTTCTTGACTCCCGTACGATTTGCTCGGTGATTAATTCTGTCGTGAGCCGCTTTGAGCGTTTGATTTGCTGATGGGTTATTTCGGATTTGTATGTCATTGTATAGCATTTGATAATAAAAGTTCGTGGTCTTATAAAATTTCCACATTATTAGTACACACTGTCAACTTTTTAATAATGAAATAGTAAACGTTATCTGAGGGTCTAGCACGAAAAATTGCGACACGCGCTTTCGTAATCGAAACGAAGAATTTGTTAAAATTAGTATCAGATTTGTTGGTGCACTTCACGCCCAGTAGCGGGCACTGCCTAATTTTAAGTTCAAATTTTGTCGACGATGTTCTCACGAAAATTCGTGTAAGGTCCTTTTATGTAAATTAAAGAAACAATTTCAATTTAGGCCTTCGTAGCATCGTAGCACTGCCGTAGCTTCTACGATACTTTGAAATAGACGATTCTAGTGTTACAATATTGAAGAAAATCTATAGAGTAATAACTAAGTAAGGGGTTTATTTTAAAGCTTGTTTTAAATGACCCAAAAAAAACTATTAAAAGTCTACGGGAAGTAAACTTAGTTTTTTTTTCTATAGGAAAATTTTCTATACTAAATCAATTTATTATATACTAAGCAATATAAAAAATATGTTTAATATGTTCTTATTCATTAAAAGAAAAAAAAGACAAACTACTCATCGAAAAGATTCAAACGAGCCCAAACTTGATGAGGTTTTCTTCAACAAAGTTAAAAAAACTAAGTTAATTTTTCTTCAAAAAACAAAGTTAAAAAAACTAAATTAATTTTTTTTATAGTGATCGTATATTTTTATAAAGTTGTATGTCAATACAAAATGAACATAAGGGTTAAACTAGACAAAATTTTTGTCAAATCCCTCAGCAATTCATTATCTCGTAATATGTTTGTATTTGCGTTCTTCCACTTCACTGAACAGTTAAAAATAATTCTCAACCTATGACGAACAGTGTTGACAGAGCTCTGATAATATATCTTATTTATTTAACGTCATTCTTCTACCGTAAATACATTCACAAGCCACTGGGGACCGTATTGTAATAGATAGACTACGCCTCAACTTTTAATATGAAAAATGCTATTATCATAAACAACAAACATATTTTGCTATACAGAAATCATCTATCTATGTCATTTTAAGCTTTATTACAATGGAATAAGATCAAATGTGATATTACTTTTGGTTATTCAATTGCAAAATATATTTGTTTATAGACGTCGTTCTGGAAAATGTATTTACTTATCGTCAAATCTATATGGTACTTATAGTATTGCAAATAGAGTTGATTATACCATGAATTTTATAATATTAACTGTAAATACATGTTTGCCAACATCCGTATCTTTCACGTAAGTTGACATCACACAGAAATTGTTTAACATTCGAAGCGAACGGTTTTTTCCAATAAATATTAATGAGTTTCGTTGCTGTTGGATTTCATATTTTTTTTTCTATCTCGCCTTTTACTTTGATTAATAAAGTTTCACGTTTCGCTGGTAAAACTTTATGGCGTTTGTCGATGGTATGTTTTGAGGTTAGGATTTGTCGCACATCATGCATTAATGTTTTGAAATATAAAACATAATTCTAAATATAAATCCTATAAAATAATTTTCGAAAGTTGTTCATCTTTTTTTATATAATAAGGTGGCAAACGAGCGGTCACCTAAAATCGTTGGAATAGCGAAGTGACCGTTGCCTATAGACATACGCAATTGCATATGCGTTGCCTACCTTTAATCAACGGAGGAGAGGATGCACAGAATGAAAATATTTTTCCTTTCCATGCTCTTCCGGAAACACCACTTCCACTTCCTATTCTTTCCTTATAAGAAAAAAGGGTGGGAAGGAAAAGAGGACTAAATTAGGCCTCCGGGACGCACACTCATCAAACGAAACGTGGAATTGCTTCCACTTGACGCCTGTTTTTTGTGTGGTCGTGGTATTTCACCGGGCGAGCCGGGCCAATTCCTGCGAAGATTTTAAAGCGAGCTCTACCACTGTCATCTTGTATAATCTAGGACATTTATCTATAACTATAGGATGACATTTGTCATTTCTAGATTATGACATATCTAAATAGGAAACCATGGCATTGTTACAAGAGTTACAACCTTCATCATCATCATCATCAGCTCACTATACGTACCCACTGAGGGGCTCGTAGCCTACCCTAAGTTAAGGGTGATTGGGCCATACGACCTTATTACGTTAAAATATGTACATAATCTTGTTTATGAACTTTAATCAGATGAGAACTTTAAGGCATATTCCCTCGTTTTGCCTGACGGCTGTGTGTCGGCCACTTCTAGTATATTTCTACAATTCACCATTTTCTTACAAGGAAGAGAAGGGGAAGTAGATTTGGTGGTAAAGGTAAATATTCTCTTTACTAACTTCTATCTTTTACTTGTAATCTATGCACGCATATGCAACCTTCTAACTGTTTTGTGTAGTCTATGGACAATGGTGACTTCGCTTTTTTATCAATATCACGATGTTATATTTGATGCATATAAAACAAATCAACAACAAAGTGTTGACACCTTTAAGGTCGTCATCTAAAGACTCAATGTCCCCAATGCGCACGAAAACGAATAAAAATGGCGGGCTTTTTTCACTAGGAGATGACAAAGGTTCAGCCGTCAAATGGCATTGCTCAAATGAGAATGCAGTCATTCGTGAGTGTGGTGGAATGGAAAAATCATTGCGCTAAAATGTCATCCGTTTTACCTCCACCTCCACCTTCACCTCCACCTCCACCTTCACCTCCACCCCGGTGAAGTACGCGCTTGATTGAAATGAAATCCTTGGATATTTATGTTTTATAATCTGTGTAAAATAGATTACAAGTTTTAAATTTATATATATATTAATAATATTGGAATGTCCGTATGTAATATCGAGAAAAAAATCATATTTTGAACACAAACCACGTTTGCGAAATACGATTTACGTAGGTGATAAGGAAAAAGCAAGATTTAAATTTATTTGTCTGTCTGTTTGTATGTCTGTCCGTAAAGCCAGATTTATTCTTAGTAATGTCTGGATAATTTAAACAATTTAAAATTTTATTTCAACTACAAAAAAAATTGGAATTAAAAAAAAAACCTGTGGTATCTTCTGGTACTTCAAAAAAAAATATTTTTGTATTACACGGCGCAGTTTTCATAGCAATTATTCTTTAGAGCTGACGTTAGGTTACACAATGAATTACTTTCAGTTTCCCGCCATCTTGCGGCGTCGTGATTGGCGGCGGGCCGCGGGGAAATCACCGCTTACCAGACTCCGCGCTCGCCTCAGCGCGCCTGCTTATTTGCCAGTCCGACTGTTTCAAAGAGTATTTGCTTTAAAACTGAATACTTTAAGTTGTCCATTGAATTGATTTTAAAAACCAAAAACATCATTGGCCAGTACTTTCTTTGAAACACTAATAAAAATAGGATTGGAATTACACCGCGTTCTTTAAAATCGATAAGAGTTACAAAAGTATAAAATAAAAGTAGTTAGCTTTCGTTTTCTTAATTTTTTACTTCTAAAAACACTGGTTTATTTTGTCTAACGAAGAATCTTTAAAAAAAAAACAATATTAAGTTTTTTTATAACAGTGTCCACTCTATATTTCCTTTAGTCTATGTTAAGCGGGTCCGTTTAGCGCGCGTCGTCATTCCGCGGAGGAAACCCTTCACCGCAACGACAACAATCAGCGCGACGAATTTTGCAACGCCTTGATTTTTTTAATTTGGAATTGGCCATTTAGAAAACTTTTTATTCTTTAACAGCTGTTGCCTGCGACTTAATCCGCACGAAATTAAAAAAAAATAATTAGGAACTCACGTGTACTTCCAGACTATGCTTAATTTCAGCGATATCCATTTAGCAGTTCTGAATTACCTTGAAACTAACATCCATGCATTCGCATTTATAATATTAGTAAGAAAATATGCATAAGTAACATTCGCGATCTGCTGAAAATGTAATATTTATTACATTTTTTTTTAATTTAATTTTTAATATTTAACAAATGTGGAAGAATGTGGATGGTTTTTGTTTTCTATTTAAAAAAAAAAACATTGCTTCAGTATAGTCTATATTTGACATTTTGACAGCCTAATCATCATAGAGTATAAGCAATATTGTTTACAAATGCAATAACCAAATCAAAGATGAGTAAATCATTCCGGCCCTCGCGTGAATATGCTCCCTATAACAACACAATTACAACACTAATGGACCCAAAAAACATTCACTCGCAATAAGGGTTGCCAACATTTATAAAAAAACAAAATTCCAATCGACTGACCAATTACATATTAATTGCCGGAGTCAGAAACCTTAATTCATAACTAAGGAAGTGTAAATTACAATAAGAGCCTATTTAAGTAACCAATAATTATACATTCTGAGTTCCATTTTTTTCAAATTTTCTTAATACAAACATTGTCTAAAGAAAATTAGTTTTTAATTAACACTTAATTCGATGGTGTCCAGTTTGACGAACAATAAAAAAAAATATCTACTGAACTATTATAGTTTAGAGAAAATATACGTAAGTATGACTTTACTAAAAAAAAACATTTTTTGTGCTACAAAAAATTTCATCGAATTAAGGGTTAAAATATCAAAGTAAAAGACTTAAAATAAAATCAATTTTGTTATAATTTAGTAACTTTTAAATTTATATGTTGTGTATAATTGTCTCTTTATTTCTTAGAGTTGACAACCCTATACACAACCCTGTAAATCACAAACGAATAGCCCGCTAGACACATTTTAATTTACACATAAAATTGAACTCTCCTTGCCATTTTATTATCCATGTATTAAATACAAATTCGTATATCACTGGTAGCATCTTAATTTCACTTTTTAAAAATACATACAAAGGAATTTAGACCCAACACCATAGGAAATAAGATTTAATATCGTCAATACATTTAAATCCTAACCTCATACAATCATAGAAATGTACGCACTCTATTCCAAATGAAAAAAAGGTGTCAAAGATCGAATTTACGATTCATTATACTTAATCCTTATAAAAACGAGGGAGAATAAAATCATCAACGCTATACAAATATCAACCTTATTTATTACTGTACAGAGTTCATATTAGAATGTCTTTATAAGTGATATTCCATTTACAAAAAAGCATTTCAAGTGCACATGTAAGTGCCCATTGTGGTGGCAGATGGTCGTTCGAATTTCGAATTCCGAGCATCGTAAAGAGAAACAGAGATATAGAGGAAAATGTCTCATTCTAACAAAAAAAACATAAATTATTCAAACAGAGAAACGTCAAAATTCAAAGATGGCGGCCATTGTCAAATTTGTAATTTCAGTTATTTAGCGTAAATTGTAAGATAAAACGAAGTCATTTTGCTTACAATTTAAAGGCTTCTAATACAAAACCGATACATTTATTATGTTAATAATGTGAACAATATTAGGGAAATCAGAAATAAGTCTGTTTGTTTGTCTGTTTAAAATTCTATCAGCGTATTGGCTAAAAAGGGTTCATAAATGTTCCCTAATCCATTTTAAATCTTAGCTTTGCTTTCATTATATTTCCATACATTATCTAATAAGATAATAAACAAAACAATAATAAAATTGATCCACAATAATAAACCGCAACGTTCAGACGCTAATAGTGGAATGAATTGAAAATATGTGTCGGGGCCATTAGCTCGGTGGCCATTACGCGTCCCGTGGGCAATGTGCGCCCAGCCTAGCTGGACCCGACCACAGAGTATACAGCGACGATTAAAAACTCCTTTTATGAATTGTCATTGTAACAAAAGAGTTTTAATTACTCTCTATGGATTATGTTGAAATGTTTTTGAAGTTATAATAAAAGTTAAGCATAAATGTCTGTTTATAGTTGAATAACACGTTCAGTGCTGACACGCCCGACAAGTTTAGAACCAGAGAATCTTTGTAGTGAAAGTGTTAAAAGATTAGTAATTCGAGTTTATTATTATGTAGTCTTTACGTTCAATAGATTTCAAAAGACCTTGCGAATTTATTCTCGATTTAGTACTTTCTTAATGATAGAATATTTTCTTTTTAAAACTAATTGTAAAGATGCCATTCTGCAGTAAATAATTTTAATCTATGACGGTCTCCCCGCCCCAGTGTTTGGACCGGAGGAGAGGGTCGGGTTTCGCGCCATTTGGCCAACCGGTCGTGTAATAGCTCTTCTAGGGTCAACACACACTGTATCATCGCCAATAAAAATACTCCATATTTTTACTAAAATTTACTTTGAAAAATTTATTTCCATTAAACTAAGTATCAAATGAATGCATTAGAATTGTAAGGTAGATTCTTATTTATACAGCAAATAATAATACTATTTTAAATTAACAGTTATGACTTTTGATAAATATGACAAGGAATATTTTCTACTTAATTCGGAAAGTTTCTAATGATTTACTGTTTTTTTTATAAAGACAATAAAATATTATAATAATAAAATCTAGTTTGCCAAATGTGCGTTGACCTTTCAAATCTCTAATGCGCCTCTCAGCTATACCATTGTCTATTTGAATTCAGAATAAGCCGGTTCGAAATTTGAATTGAGATGTTTGTTTTCGATTCGGTGGTTAAATTTGATTCGTGTCAGAGCTTTTCCAATTTCGAATTACAAGTTTGAAATTCGAACATCATGTTTTTAATAATGCAAAAATTACTTTTTAAAATTGACAGTGTATTTAATTATAAAATTCTGATGTTCAAGTTTGTTAATTTTTTTTCTATTAAAGACTTTATTCTTACTAATATTATAAATGCGAATGTTTGGATGAACTGATGCTTGCGAATCTCGCTAAAATTAGGCATAGATGTAGAACATAGTCTTGTAGGCCACATAGGGTACTAATTAAGTTTTTTTTTTAATTACGTGCGGACGGAACGGGCGACAGCTTGTGTCTATATTCGTTTTTTTTAATAGAATTTCATACCTAGTTTCACGGAATAGGTAACACTTACCTACTTGATGACTAAGTGCACTATCTGCTACACCCAGGAGCCCTTAAGGGACACTAAGTTATGTTTCTGAGAGACGGACAAAAGTGACATTAAATTAAAAGCCAAAGCATACTTTGACAGTTGCAAATAACCGTCCTATTAAAAGCAAATGTCATCAAAGGGCATTATCAGTGGGGATATTCTCCGAGGACATATCGCCCTCTCTGTCGGAGGGAGAGGGACTTGAGTAATTACTTTATTACCCCATCACAAGCTGACGGGATATACCTTTTGACGTGTGTGCTATGTTACTAAATGGTATGGGGTTTTTATTTTATTATTTTTTCAACAATTCAAAAAAACAAAGTCACTCAGTGATGTCAATAGTACAGAAGTTAATGTGATTGTTTAGATGAAGTCAATGGTACGGTTGTCAATTTGGACTATTAGTTTTTAAGTAAAATGCGACTGAATTATGTATAAAGGAAATCTCCTCAATTAAGGGATAATAAATTAAAAAATAAATTGTGATTAAGCATCGAATGTAAATTATTAAAGTTTCCATACAAAAAAACTCAATTTTAGTATCATTTTTGAATTGATGCGTGAAAAGAATTGTTTACTTAAGACTAGTATTTATTTCATATACCTAAAATGTTTATATAATAAAAAAAACTACTTAATTTCTCTATTAAAATTACATAAAGCACACCCCAATAACAAGACAACGCAAAAACCAAATAAAAAACCGCAAGTAACTATAAACATCTAAACAACTGGTAAAATGGAGCAATTTTATGGACCTATCAGATGTCAGGCCCTTTGGGACAATGATGGGCCTCGAGGGAGCTTCTGTAGGGCATCGCCAGGGACTTATGTGAGTAACCAAATGCATTGCTAGTTATTTAATGACTATAAACACTATATTGAATGGATGTTTAAGATTGATCGATTTTAACACAATTTTTAGGGTTCCGTACATCATAGGAATAAAACGGAACCCTTCTAGGATAACTTTGTTGTCCGTCCGTATGTCAAGGCCCTTTTTCTCAAAAACGCGTGTAAGTATCACAATGGAATTTATTTTTAGTTAACATGTGTTGTTTAAAGGAATAATCTTACTAATATTATAAATGCGAATGTTTAGATGGATGGATGTTTGTTTCAAGGTATCTCCGGAACAGCTCAATGGATCGCGATTAAATTTGGCACAGATTTAGAACAAAGTCTGGATGACCACATAAGCTACTTTTTGGGGTTCCGTTCGCAAGGAAAAAATGGAATCTTTGTAGGATCATTTTCATGTCCGTCTTCAGGAAAGCCTGCCTTCTATCAAGCTGGAATTTACTAAGTGTATTTTTAATAACGCGCGGATGCCGTCGCGTGCGACAGTTAGTATATATTTTAAAATTAAATACCTAAATGAACATAGATTAAAGGACAATTTTAGGTACTAGATGTCTTAGTTAATAGAAATATGGGTACTATTTACTTTTAATTTCTTGTTTTGTATCTCGAGATAATAGATTGATTTAAAAATGTACTTTAACTCTTGACTTCTGTAGTACATCTTAATTACTGCTTGATCAAACAACCCTATAATATAATATACACATATTAGGACCACAAACACCCCCGAGTTATGGGGTTGGGTTACATGATTTAGCAATTACGCACCCCCATACAAACGACTCGGATTAAATCCACAGTTTAGCGATGTACCCTGGATTACTGGTTATTAACTTTCACTAAAGATGAGTTAATCTTTTGACCGGTACAATATTTTTTAATCTGTGGTAAAAAAATCACGATTTTCTTTTTTCGATATCACAATTTTTTTTTTAAATTTATAATCTATGGTTCTATAATATTTGTGCTATTGTGTTTAGCTTAAGCCAGTAAGGTAGCATCTGTAATTTTGTCCAACTTTTTTTTTTATTCAGCGCGGACGGAGTCACGGGCGACCGCTAGTCCAATAATTAATTTATTATTCACTGTAAATTTTATAAGATATACATAAAAAAAGATGTAGTTAAATCCTTTAATTAATATAACCGGTTTGAGTTACCGGTTAAAAATCCAATCCTTAATTGGTGCATCAGCGATATGGATACGAAGTCCGAATTGGCGGAAACGCGAGTAATTAAGGATCAAAGAGAGCCGCCGCCGGCTCGTTATTATCTCACATGTTAAACCTAAACAAGGTAACAATTACGGTTAAAATAAAAGTGCTTTTATATTTCAGTGGGTTAATTAAGTTTTATAACTAAAGATGATTTGGATTCGATTATTATCACAATCTTAAGTGTTTAAATATAAATGTATAGATTTTTAAATGCAAATTTTTATCGATATAATTCATTAAAGGATTTGGATAACATTTAACACCGAAATAGAACTTGGTCTGGAAGAACGCGTAGACTTTTCATTGCAGAAATGAATACGGTTGGCATTTTTCTTACGTTACTGTCATCTACGATTCCGTCTGCATGGAATTAAAATGGAAGTAGCCTATGTGTTCATCCGGGCTACATTCTACATATGTGCCAAATTTCATCAAGATCCGTTGAGCCGTGCCGGTGATAACTTCAAACAAACATCCATCTAAACATTCCCATTTATAATATTAGTAAGAGTAATTCAAGAACGAAATAAGAATACAGTTTTTGTAGTTATACAAAGTCGAAGGCATCCGCTAGTAAAATATATCTTAAAAAAATGTCTGTCCAATTAACAGTAAAATAAACGGATTGCATTCACTTAATTTAACAAAACCGTAATCAATGGCGCGTAAAATTGCAAATGCTGGCCGCAGACACAAAGATGGCCGCTTGACAGATGCAAAAAGCGCGCCAAAACCCTTTGGGAGTTGACAGCGCGCCAGATGCCAGTAGTTAGCAATTTTGTGGATATGTTGACAATTCTATTGTTGTCTATAGTTGTGTGATAATTGTTTCGACAGTTAAACGTTATCTGGTTAATTGAGGTCGAAAACTCTATCGATAATTACGATTGAAAAATAAATAACGGTGTAATTCAAAATTTATTGCTTTTCTTTCTTCTTCTTTCTTTCTTTCTCAGCCGTAAGTCGCCCACTGCTGGGCATAGGCCTCCCCCAAAGATCGCCACGATGACCGGTCCTTGCTTGCTATTGCTTTTATAGGCTTAAAAAAGGAAGATGTAAAAAGGCATCAATGGATTGTACGAAAGATATGCGTAAGAAACGATTGCATTCAGATATAACGGCTGATAGAGAGGTGCATAAGGTAGAGTAGTACTGTGCTGACTCTACGTAAGGTAAAGGGCAGGTTGATGATGATTTTATAGATCTTGAACACATAGTTAATTAGCGTTTCTTACTTCTTACTAATATTTGAAGTTATCTCCAGAACGGCTGCATAGATCTCGCTGAAATTTGACATAGATGTTGAACACAATAGTATAATTCCGCACGGATTGACTTGCTTCTTCTTCTTGAGGTGCCACTCCGACTAACGAAGCTTGGCGATCAATTCTCCATATTTTCTCTCATCTCTTGCTTTGATTGACTTGCTAGCAATGCATTTAATAAAGTCTGTGATATAAATCACTTTAAAAGCGAAACATTTTCTCGTCACCGCATTTGGAATAATATAAAAAGCGACTGATTTTTCATCAAAATGTCAAAGAATTTGAAATCCATTATTAAACACATCTCTCTATAGTCTATGCTATTATTCATAGTCTAGAAAAGAACAAAATATTCGCGCAATAACTAATCGATAGTAATAATAAGCAACAATAATAGGAGCTAAACAACTGCAAGTCCCACGCGGCACTACCGATGCGTTAAACATAAGAGCACTATACAAAAGAGCTAATAACTCGTATGAAGTACCCTCAACGCTCCCTCCGATTAGTTCACAATCGATAAGCGATTAGCGATAAGCTGAAGCGGATTAGAAATACGCTTCAGTATGACGTCATCAGTCACTAGGAGCATAGGGCGTCCTTCCAGATGGAAGACGGAGGACCGCAAACTGTGAAAGGCATTGGAATTGGCCTGTGCTCAGCCGGAGGCTGTTGTAGATGATGACGTCACAGCTCGATTAAGTCGAAGCCAATTGCAAATTTGTTCACTGTAACTGTTGTGGTTCGTGGAAGATGGAGTATCATATTGTCGTTGGCCAAGGCTTAATGAGTGATGGTCTTAATTAGTAAATGACGTCATTACGTGTATCTTTCGATGTTTTGTCTTTAATTTTAAATTTAATGCGATACTGTTAAGTGTAATACATTTTGTGTTACTTTTAATCATGTATGCGCAGTTTGTGACAGTAATTTTGCGTACATAAGAATGTTAAATAGACAGTAAATAATACATACATAGTTGCATCACTTAACGTTCGTTTCTGAGACCAAAATATTTATATAAGACATATCTTCATCAGATAACAATGTTTTAAACCGGGATTTTGATCTCGGAAACCGGCGATTCGTTGTAATATTAGGGCATCAATAATTCATATTGATTTTATGGATTCGCTATAATCTTATAACTTAAATAGAAGTCAAAGAACGATGGCTATGAAAAATATTATTTATCTCTGGTAGCATCGGTAATTCCTTTGTCGGGGCAAGAGAGAAGTAAAGACTATTGTTGGCTGTAGACAAGCCACTTTTTTTTAGCGGCGTCTGCCATTTTTTTTTGGTTGTTTGTTGAACACCGCCTTGTTATTTGGTAAGTTATGAAGTAATCCATTTGAAATTTAAACGGGTTGTTGAATCCATAGTTATATTGAAAATGAAATGGACACTGTTTTAAATGGATTTAATTCTTTAATGCAATGAGTTGTTTGTATTTGGAGCATTCTTTTTTCATACTATTCTATATTTAATCGTTACTGGCTGGAAAATATTAATATACTAACTGTCGCCACCGACACCGTCCACACGGTATTAAAAAAAACTTAATTAGTAGCTTACCAGTATCTTCGGAACCTTGCCTAAAGGGACTCCTTTAAACAATATATTTTAGTAAATCATTCGTTTTTAATATTTTATTTAATATCATAGATTTAAGACTATTCATTACATTCTTTATTAGTTTATTGTTAAATATATTTTCACATTAGTAGCGTATGTGTTCTTCCATAAAAATTTCTATATGTATACCAAATTCCATCAAGATCCGTTGAGCCATTTCAGAATTATCGAGTTAAATAATTAAAAAACAAATTACTTGTAACCCACGGGAACAGTAAATATCCGGGATCAAAGGTAGTCTAACCTATGCGTTCACCCACACTATGCTCTACCTCTATGGCAAATTTCATTAAGATCTATGCAGCCGATCTGAAGATACCTTCTAACAAACATTCTCATTTATATTAGTAAGATGAGATTAATCAATGCTTTTAACTTAGCTAATAAAATCTATTTGAGAGTAAAAAATAATGTCATACGAATCAGATATTTACTGAACAAGATTTTAATTTTCTTCAAACATTTTGTAGATTTCATTTTTTCCTTTACATCGTAACATTCCGTGAAATCCGCACAGAACACGGTACACGGTACAGAGTGTACGCGAACGAACTGTGAGAATATAATCCACGTTCAAAGCCGGGACCTTAATAACGCTACTTTGACGGTTTCGGCGCATCGAAGTCGATTTTTTGCAGCCCATTTGCATCGCGTTACTTTTTTAATTCTTTTGACTCGGCCGGGCACTGACATGCGGATGTTATGCCTCTAAAGCTATACATATAGTATGGGCTATTAAAAATTATATTGTGCTACTTAATAATTCTGATATGTAAGTATTCAGAAACTCTAACAGTCTCTTTAGGGCTCCTAGAAATTATTCGTAAACCTTCTTCAATATAATTGTACTACTAATCAAATAGTATGGCCTAATCACCCCATCATTAGAGTAAGCTCCGAGCCCCTCAGTGGGGACCAATAGTGAGCTGATGATGAGTCAAATGTAAAAACAACTACGTAAGCTGTTATGTTTTTTATGCGATATGTTGAATTTGTACTTTTTAGTAATATTTTTGTTTTATACTGTAAGCCTGAATTCGCCGTAATAACGAAGCGATTGTCCTTAGAAAATTCGTTGTCGACTTTTAATCAAAGGAACAGAAAGAGAATATTTCTCATTCTTATGTGTCTTTCTCTGTCAAAATCAACTTCTCCTTCCCATCCTTTCCTTATAAGAAAAGGGTAAGAAGGGAGAGATGACTAAAATTAGGTCTCAAGTACGTACACTCTTAGATTGTTCAAGGAATTGTTTCCACTAGACGTCTGTCTTCTATGTAGTCCTGGTAGTTATGTCGAGCCAATATTATCGAGATTTTATTTTTTGACGTATACCACTATTAAATTATTACTCTGGGTTTTAACTGATACTTAACATCGGAATATTTCACTCAATTTGTAACATATCGATATATTTTTTTTATCGATATGACACCATGCCCATCACTAAAGTACACACGGCGCGGCAGCCATCATATTTCATTTTTATCATTTTATCCAATCCTTTGCCGAAACCATACTTTTAGGAGGCCGCTCTTTTTAATTCGTTTTTCTATGATAACTACAGCGGGCGGGATCTGACTCTCTTTTTTATTATTCGACGAATATTACTTTCGACTGTTACTGTATGGATTCGGCGTGAGGATAATTCCCATAAAGGATTTTGCGTTTAGCCAGAACCACACGTCTACCTAATATTATAAATGTTTATATGGATTGATGTTTGTAAGAAGATATCTCCAGAACGGCTGAACAGATCCCGCTGAAATTTGGTATACAAATAGAACATAGTCTGGAAGAACACATAACTTACTAATTATGTTTTTTTAACTCCACGCAGACGGAGTCACGTGTGGCAGCCAGTATATTCATAGAAGTGATTCGACAGTAGAAGTTCAGTTGTTTTAAGTTCCTTTTAGAAACAGAAGTATCAAATTATTTAACATTAACGAGAGTATGTTGGTGTGAAAGGCACGTAAATATCAGTTATGGAGTCATTAGTCCGCGAGAGGCTTTATTTTATTTATGGTCGTTTATGGTCATTTGCGGTCGCTTTTCCGACGAGTCACGGTCAACGTGTGATGGTAACTGATGTTGCCCTGTACACGTTTTTCCTAATAAATTATGTGCGTCAGTGACTCAGGGGTTAAGCACTTGATTTGTTATCTGCAGGTCCTGAGATCGAATCCCGCCATATACCAATGTAACTTTCGATTTACATATGTACATTTATCCGACGTTCTTAGAGCGAAGGAAAACATCGTGATACAACTTGCACGTATCTGTGAAGAAATTCATAGGTATGTGTCAAGTCAACCCGCAGTGAGCCAGCGTGGTTGACTATGGCCTAGTCACTCACTTAGGGTAACCTCCGAGGCCGTCAGTGGGGACGTATAATGAGCTGATGATGATTAGGTAACTATATATGCATAATACGACTAGATATTTTTCCTATTAAAAATATTTCAAATCATGGGTTCATAGTCAATATTCTATTTGTGTATATTATACACAATTTCTTAATTTTCATTACTATCTTTTTAATATCGGGAGGGGGACTTCGAAAGATGCCTTGCCTTCCGTGGGAAGACAGGGTTATGTGGAGTTTTAACCACTAAAACCTCATCGGAGGCCAACCTTCGCAATTAAAAAGAATTACGGAAACTCCCAGAAACTTAACGGAACTAAATTTCATTCCTCTACAATAACAAAGTGAAGAAATCGTTGAATGATATAAGTTTTTATACAATTTTGACAACAGTGAAAACCGTCAGTCTAACGCAACTTTCTGTCGAATCATCATTGACCTTGATAACACGTACCCCCAAAAAACATGCCCCAATCTTTATCGGAACTCATCCTTAAAGTATATTTAAATAAAATTACAATTAAACATTCGCTCAGGGGGTAGTCAGGGATTGTGGGGGTGAATGTTGTGACGCTTCGCATGCGTTAGATTAATTTAGTTTTAACTGATAGGTGCGGCAAGTAAACACATACACTTTGGACTTGCACAAATTTGTGACGAATATATTTTAATATTAAAAAAACAACTGCAAGGGCTTCTCCTGTAACTGTAAAGCTGCCGTGCCAAGTTAAAAGTGCCAGTTAAAAAAAATGTTTTTTTTTTATTTATATACATGTTTTTAAAGCAAATATGAAGGATTACACTATGTTTTTATGCGTTTCGACAATAGTAATTGATAACCATAGTAACAAATAATTTATTAATAAACTTGGCTTGATTTAATATATTGCAAGTTTGTAGATTACTAAAGCAATCATAAAAACGACCATAGGTAAGTGTCGTATACTCTAGTAAGTCAACTAGTTTCTTGTGTCATTTCAAGAATGAATTATATTGGTATTTCCAATACCTAATCATTATAACAAGAAAACTACAACAACTAAAACTAAACAATTTTTTCTATATATAAACACTATTACACTTTCCATGTGTCTAATATATTTATACAGTTTTTTGTTGAATTGAGAAATATTTGTAGTTTAAGTTGTCTAACCACAAACGCAATGTGTGTGGGTAGATGTATATCAGATTCTTGTAGTAGGAAATAAATTGTTTAGAGCTCGCCGCGGTTCACCGTTTTGAATGTTAATCATTTTATATGTTTAATTGATTTAAGAGGCTCGTTATTTGATGTTATTGTGCCCATGAATCATTAAAACATGGCCGCCTTGAATAACTGATGACCGCCAACGAACCTATAAAACTAAAGTTACATTTCTTTAAAACCGCGTAAATTAACTAACCAGTTTTTAAACAGGACGGCGTTGGCAGCGGTGATCTATCGTATCTAGTCGTGCCAGGCGTCCGGATAAAGCCGGACAAAAGTAGGCTTTTTGATTGCGTTGTCCGGCTATTGTTATCCTCTACATACGCAAACGAGAGAGGCCGAATAATGTTTTCCAGCCTTTCTACCGAAATGTGCCAAACTGGCTGGTCTGTCCGGCCGGCGGCTACCAGTTTTTCGACCTGGCAACCCTAATCGTAACTGAAAGCAAGTTTTACTTTGGGTTGCAGTCGCAGTAATTAATTTTTAAACAATATTTAGAAAATTATAAGAATCTGATTGATAAATTAACTACATATTAAGGAGAAATACATAAAATTTACAGTTTTACAAAGATATACTACATCTTCTATAAATGTATATAAAAAAGAAAGTCGTGTTAGTTACACTATAACTCAAGAACGGTTTTACCGATACGACTGAAAATTGGTGAGGAGGTAGCTTAGAGCCAGGAGACGGATATAGGATACTATTTATTCATTTTTTTCGAATTTATACCTTGAAGAGCTGCTTTTTATTGAACTTACTAATATTATAAATGCCAATGTTTAGATGGATGAGATGTGGATAGATGGCATACGTATAGAACATAATCTGAAAGAACACATAGGCTACATTTATTAAGTTTATTTATACATCCACGCGGACGGAGTCGCATCGACAGCTAGTATATTTATATATTGATAGAGATCATACATACGTTATCGTAAAACTTTTTTTATTTTAGATAATTAATGCATTTACATCTAAAAATGTTCAAACTCTAGGTGACCATTACCAGCAGATGGTTGTCACCATTAATTTGGCCAGTGACAATGTTCCCCCTAATTTGGTTGTTTAATTGCCCATCGCGCTGGCTCAACTGTAATCCTATTATCTACGGAAGTACGAATTAATGTTTCCATTTTTCTATTCTCGAATGACATTCGTATTTTGACGTTTAGCATTTTTAAGGCAAAGGCTTTGTGGATATACAGCCAAATTTATTGACCGATTTCCACATGTCAAGAAGTTTTTGTTCCTTTACTAATGACTTTCGATATTTGCCCCTAATATTTTTCATTCGGTACTAAATAACAAAATACTCAGCTTTAGTCTAAAATATACTTAATTATTTTAAATATGCATATTATTTGTCTGACCTTTTTCACAAACGACATTTAAAAATCCAAGCTAAACTTTAGTTTTTAATAGCTTTCAAATCACAGTCCATTTTAAATCTATTGTAGGCTAAATACATTAACTATTCATCCGCTTTGCAACAGGATCCGATACTATTTACCTATTCATTTTTCAAAAAAGGAACTTAACGCCCAAATCGACGCTTTGATTGTGGACAAAGAGAAAAATAAACGGCTTTGTGTTGCCATACAAACATTATATTACTTTCCAAAATCACAACAAGACTCTTATCACAAACAAAGAAGGTTCAATATTCTTAAAACCGTTTTAAAAATATTGCTGGTCGGTTGCAAAAGAAAAAAAAAACGTTCCCTTCGTTTTTTAAACTTGTAATTCGTAGGTTCAAATTGCGAATGCGGCGTTCCTATTTCAAAACATCAGCGAGGTGTCATTGGACACTCCCTGACAGCTAAGGGCACAAGAAAGTACGAATTTTTATATAAAATTTGAATTAATACAAAAAATTTAATAATTTCACATTCAACATTCTTCTTTGCATAAGCACACTGGGTATCGTTAAGTTTCCAAAAGTTTTTTCCAAAACAATACGGATTAGGGTTATGTTATGCCAAACAATGTGTTGTATTTATAGCTATATTTTCATTTATTTATATGTTTCTATTTTAATATATATTTTGCCCCGAACTTTCGTGTTACTGTACTCAAAACGACGTATTTGTAATTGTAGTCGAATGTTTTCAAACGCTTCGCAAACTGCGATCCGATTGTCGTCAACTTAACGCTTCGTATTACCAAACGTATTTACAAATTTATTAATGCCCTTATAAAACTTTTATGACTATTGTAATAAGAGTCGAAATCGTCTAAATCATTGTTTCAAATATGTATTATTCGATATCACTTTAAAGATCTTTTAAGATTTAATATGGTTTGATCTTATTTATTAAAAAAAAAAACTTATAAAAGTGCTGCAAATTTTATAATGGTACGAAAATATTATTGTTAGCGAATATAATTTTTGCAGACATTCTTTTATTGTGTTCCTAATAGAATGAACATAGCTACAAAAGTAATTGAAATTATATATCGACTAACTTCTCTTCTTCTGCCGACATGAAGGCAGTTGTGCTGACATGGACCTAGACCAAACGCAGAGCCTAATAGAGCGAACTGGTGCCGCACTGTGGACGCCCTCTGCCCCACTACGGGGACATAGGACTTTAAATCAAGTAACTTCTCTTCTTACTATGTATTACTACTACAAAACATTAAAAACATGGCTATCTCTCTTTTTAAAGGAAATACAATCTAAATATGTTTTGTATGTGTTTTTAGTATAACTCAGAGACCAAAAACTACAAATATCGTGGTACAAAGACGATTATAAAACTAGGTTTAAAAATTATCATTGTCGAATAATCATGTTAATTGTACCAGGCGTTCATAAGCATTAAGGATGTGTATAAACAGAGTCTGATGTATAAATAATATTCGACGCACGCCCTAATTGGATTTGACTAATTCGCGCCGCCCGGTCGCGTTTTACATAAAATAAACATTAGCACTCAACGCCCCACGCGTATAATATGCACGCTGTGTTTAAGTGCATGATTTTGTCACATTTAACATCTGTGTGTAGGACATAAAACTTATAATACAATATCGAAGCACAGTGACAAAAACTTATTTTTATGTAATGAAAACCATTTTAAAAATAAGCGTGATATAGATGATACTTTGGATGTATAAACACATGTTTTGACAATGGAAACTTACAATAATTCCTGCATCTGTTCCCTAATGGCACTTTCTGTGCATCCTCTCGTCCGTCGATTAATGGTAGGCAACGCATATGCAATTGCGTATATCTATGGGCAACGGTCACTTCGCTATTTCAGTGATTTCGGATGGCCGCTCGCTCGTTTGCCACCTTATGATATAAAAAAAACTTTCAAATATCGTTATTAAAAAAACAAAGTAAAACTTAACAGACCTTATCTTTTATGTCAAAATTGTTATGACATTTATTTTTGTGATCTACTTTGTAACATATAAATACGCACCATAATTAGTCGTATAAACAATAATGTGTGCCACACGACCTTTTATCTAGACATAACATCCCTCATAAGGAAGTTAATTTATCGTCTAATTACACATTTATCTGTCTGTCTGTTTGTAATCGATGCAAATTTATTCCCAAAAACAAGCGCTGACGCGTTGTGTGCTGTTACGTTAAATTAATGGTTATACAACGAATCGAATGATGAGATACATTACTAAAGTATATCTTGACGATCATCTATACCTTTTAATATATTTTTTTATATATATAAAAGAAGGGGGCATAGGAATGGATGCAATACCAGAGAAACTGTAGATGTGTTGCCGGCCTTATTAAAGCCTTCAGTGTAATTCAACAAAGAATAAATATCGCAGAATTGATAACTATATTATAAACTAGCTGTCTCGATCCGCGCGTAATAAAACTTAATTAGTAACCTATCTGTTCTTCCAGACTATGTTCTATATCTATGCTAAATTTCATCGAGATCCATACAGCTGTTTTGGAGATACCTTCTAACAAACATTCTTGCAAACATTCGCATTTATAATATTAGTAAGTTAAATAAAAAGCAGCTCTTTAAGGCATAAATTCGAAAAAAATAGTATCCTATGTCCGTATCCTGGCTTTAAGTTACCTCCTCACCAATTATCAACCATATCGGTAAAGCCGTTCTTGAGTTATCAATAGTGTAACTAACACGACTTTCTTTTATATATATAGATTAACAATTAATAATTCTTGTCGATTTCAAACAATCATAAATTGGACGACGTGTCATATCTGATAATAAGGCTTTGTATTCACTGTGATTTTTTAATTATTTATATATCAGAGTCGAATTTTTAATTAATATCTGTCAAATATAGAACAGTTGTCTACGACCTTATGTTACATGCTGCCAGTAACCACCCAAAAACAAATCGCGTGCTGGCCGCACATAAATTAACCATCTTAATATTAGCTCGTGTTATCGATGCGTTCATTAAAATTTCGCCTGGAATTAAAATAAAAAAAAGCATCATACATTCGCGCACGTGAACCCCGAATATTCGGCAACATTATCACGATCGTTGGATCTAACCGCGATAGCTGTTTAATAACGCTTCAATAACGTGTTTGTAACTGGCCAGTAGTTTATTTTTTTACATATCGATACTTCATATGGTAATCGTATTTTTTTTTAATTATCTACGTATTAGGAAGAAGCCAGTTATCTTATGTTAAGAGACTGCTGTCCTTATAAGTGTGGGTATCAGCAACAACAATTTAAGTTTTAATCAAGTATTAAATGGGTTTACTCTTCGTAAACGCTCGTCAAATAACCGCATAGCTATGGGACAAAAAGCAATAATTAGCCAATAAGGGGCCATCAAAACCGCGGCTGTAACGAGCATGGAATGCCATATCAAACCACTCAACTTTATTAAGCGAGAATTAAAGCCACGATGTTAAGGGCAGGTAAATTTTGGACATCAAAATAAACAATAAGTATAAAAAAAAAGTGTCGCTTAAATATATACCAAACCAGCTGTTCCGGAGATTGTCCCTAACAAACACGGCCTTGCGGACAGACATACAGATAAACAGAAAATTAAAAAAAAATCTTGTGAATGACATATGACATTTTTTATCTTACACAAACACGTCAATTTTATTATTGTATCAATGAGATTACTACAAGTAGTTTAAATTAATAATTTTCCTAACTAATATATTTATTTCCTTAACATCGCTACTTCGCCTTAAATGGTGCGATTATAAACATATCGTAGGCACGGAATTTGCTCGTTACAAGGAGGTTATTCCAAAGAAGTTTCTATTGAACTAAACAACCACGTCTATTTAAAAAAAAACTAAATTAACACAGATTATATTCTAAAGTTAAACGCCTATTTAAGAATTATGCGTAAACCGCTTATTTTTTATATTCGTAGGTAAAAAACAATAAAATAATTTAGGTTTCGTAAGAATATAAATGCTACTAACGGTCGCACGCGACTTCGTCCGCGCGGAGTTATAAAAATGCAATAAGTAACCTTTGCATATGTGTTCCTTCAGATTATGTTCTATATGTGTGCCTTATTTCATCGAGGTGCATTTAACCTTCAAACAAACATCCATCCATCTTAACATTCGCATTTATAATATTAATTAAAAACAATCTTACTATTGATAGATGGATGTTTGTAAGAAGGTATCTCCAGAATGAGTGAACGAATCTCGGCGTAATTTGCCATGTTTGAAAGAACACATAGACTACTAATGAAGTGTGTGAATTCCACGCGTACGTAGTCGTGGATAGGCTAGTACTTATAAAAATCTGGATGACCGAGCTTTGCTCGATATGTAAATATTTTTTTTTAATTGTGTTTTTTGGAAATTATATTTAAGTACGAATTACTAAAAAAATGATGAAATATGAATAATATTTTTCGATCTTACCGATAGAAAAAGTTAAGTTTATGTTTAAGTTGATAATCGATAAAACACGAATAAAATGACATTTTCTAAAAATGATTCATAGCTAGATCGATTTATCGCCCCCGAAACCCCCTATATACTAAATTTTATGAAAATCGTGGGAGCCGATTCCGAGATTCCAATTATATATATACAAGAATTGCTCATTTAAAGATATAAGATAAAAAACAGTCTACGGTATACCCTTCTTTATGAGTAATGATCATTATATGGCAACATAAAGATATTCGTCATTTTGTTTACGTATCATTTAACTCAATTTAATTGTTATAACAAAAGTAATTATAATTAAACAGTCCATTAACTGTTTCGTTGCGGCTTCAAAATGAACGCACCCGAAATTGAAACGAGTTATAAAAATTAATTCGAACTTTGCCTTTGAACATAACATAATTAGGTTACTTTTATAGTGTGTCTGTTTAAGATAGATTAGACAACTGACGCCTATAAAATATCGAATTAATTCTGTATGAGAATTAATATTGTACTTTAATGGACGGTTGTCATAGTGTCGGACTGTACGCGCATCAAGAACAAATATGAATTATCGAAAATCGGTCTTGTAATAAAATTATTCCAACTAATGCGTACTATAAGTTACGTATTTTATAACTTTTTCAATTTATTGCAGTTATTTGTCTGTGTATCACACAATTAATTTAAAAAAAAAATAGTGTGCTACCACCGTAATTTTTGGTTTAATATTATCTTTATGTCGTTATGAAGGATAAAGTAGGAATAGACAGAAACAATTTTAATTATATTGTAATTCAAGATCAATAATCTCGCAATTTTCGATTGCAAGTTCTATAAGAACAACCATCGAAAATCGAAAAAAATCTTAATCGATTTTACTCAACTAATATCTAGTGAATTGTCAAACTAATCTATCTTAAATAGACACACCGTACTATGTATATTTATTGTTTAAAGCGAATTAAATTCGTTGCATACAAACAAATTAATTATTACTTACATTAAAATTTATATCGACTCTTATTTCAATGGTATAAAGGTTATTTTCGTATAATTTGATAATCGATTTTAAAATTGTAACACACGTAATCGATTAACGCTTCCGAACGCATCTGCCGTTCGAATTTTAAATAATTACATGTTTTAAAAAACAAACATGGCTGACACGGATCCCCGTATTAACGAAATGTTATCTGTTACGAAAACTGACAGTTCGCGTAAATTATGACGTTTAACGATGCATTTAATGACGCGCTTTTATAAAATAAACAATATTTTAATAAGCCAATTAATAAATGAAAACATTTAGCGTGAAATATAGGTATCTATTTCATACTGAATGCTAAATCTAGATATAATGTCATTAAATGCAAATTTGTCAAATTAAATTTATTTAATTATGCTTTGTGACATTGCCGGCTATGCAAATGCAAATGTTACTTCCACGAAATAATTCATTGCATTACAGAATTTTTTTTTTGGAGAAGGGGCAAACGAGCAACGAATCGCCTAAAATTATTTGATACGACGCCCATGGACATCCGCAACGCCCGAGGAACCGCAGTTGCGTTGCCGGCCTTTAAGGAAGGTGTACGCATTTGTAATTTGTCTGTTTTAACCAAAGATATGAGCGTTAGTGGCTCAGTGATCAAGCACTTGACTTGCAATCTGCAGGTCCTGGGTTCGAATCCTGCCATGGACCCATGTGTTTTTCGATTTCCGATTTACATATTTACATTTATCTGACGTTCTTACGGTGAAGGCAAACATCATGATTCAACCTGCACATATCTGAGAAGAAATTCAAAGATATGTGTGAAGTCAACCCGCAGTGGGCCAGCGTAGGTGACTATGGCTTAATGACTCCTAATTTAGGGTAGGCTCCGAACCCTTCAGTGGGAACATATAGTGAGCTGATGATGAAATGGAACACAATAAAGGCATAGTGTAGATCCTCTGTAACTCAAATTAACTGCTTTAGATATAGGAAACATAATGTTTATAAGAGGCAACATGCATTCAGTAACAAAAAGAAGATCAAAGAAAGTCTAAAAAAAAATAAACATTCCATTCCAGTAATGAAAAGGCAGTTGATAATGACAGTTGAAATCCCTACGTAGCGGGGGACAATCGGAGCGTGGCAACACTTCGAAGCGCGTGCGATCTGCGCGATAAAAACGATACCAATTTAATTAAATTAAGATTCCACGACAAACCGTTTCGACATTACAATTCGATAGATGGCGCTGTTACAAAAAACTAAAATAACACGTAAAGTCTTTGTCATAGTGTTCCAATTCCCTTAAATCAAAACCACGAGGTATAGTAATTACTTTTTTGCATTCAGATTAAAAATGTGTTTTAGCTGTTTGCTTTTAAGAATGATTTTACGGTATTAACGATATAGCGTGTTATAACGCATTGCTGTAATTAGAGGATTGTGGTGATAAAGCAATGTAATCTCTATTACTGACCGATAAAATCCAAATTGCTTTATGGCGGTCGCGTTAGTGGCGTGACGGAGTGTCGTTTACGAGCCAAAAGTCTGTTTTGTAACTTTTTTACGAGGAGTAATAATCGAATTAATATCGCGAATCACTTAATTAAATAGGTTTCTTTACAAAATGGCGTTTTTGTTGGGCGTTTGGAGTATATTTACGTATTATTGGATGTTATAAATTATTCAATATCCTATTTGACGTTGGAGGCGTGTCAAAGCTTATTTTGGCTTTAATTAAGAACTGGTCATTAACCCGTCATTAGATTTATTCATAATATTATGTTCTTTGCTTACATTTGATTAAACATTCAGCCAGATATTTAGAAATCTTTATTCAATCTCACTAAGTCACAAAAACCTTTGTAAATTCTTTTCTGGTTACGGTTTTTAATTGCAAATCAGTAATCCGAAAATAGGCGTAAAATAAGTTACATATTGTTAATAAATAGAGATATAATCAGTTTGTAAAACTACCCTACTTTTCCTGTCCGGAAGTCTGCGGTGTCGGCCGGAAACAGCGGAAGTGGCGGGAACACTTCTAACGCCTAACGCGTGCCTGCGTTTAGTCCACCCTACTGATAAAGCTTGATAATGATTTAAAACCACTTATGTTTTAATATCTTTCAAAACTCATTGTAAACTTTACTAAAACATATTTAGCAAATTAGCTAATTTATCCCTTTAGGTATTTTTAGCAATTGAATCACAGCTCTATTTTTTTTACAAGGCTTGATTTACTTTACAATGTATTGATTCTTCTTTCTATTAAAAGCTTGAAAATTTCTGAAATATCAATTTCTAATATACGATATAGATTTTAAATATAAATTATTTTTATATTATTTAGTTTTATTTTTAGTTTGGTTTAGTTTCATTATATAGTTTATATAGTATTATTTTGGTAGTTTAATTAATTAGTCACATAATATAACAACTATAAACGTTAACAGTTAGAAAAATTAGCGAACCAAATCATAAATTCCAGTCAAGAAAGTATTTGCAAGAGTGAAAATTTTGTTGGATTATAACAGCATTAAGCGTTAGAAATAAATATGAGATTAATTTAAAAAAAAAAGTTGTAATATAAAGCGAAGATGATGTAAATGCAACAGCAAACAGTATAAAATATTTCTATTAATTTTTTTCTATCTAATAATTAATATAGAGTTAAGTAATTATTATTAAACTATATATAAATAAATTTATTATATAATTAAAATAGAATTTTATTCATAGAAAGAAAGTCTTTAGTTTTCATAATACTTTTATTCGTCGCCATATTTCAGCGTAATTTTAATATTACAATGCAATTTTACGAAGATCTGTCAACTACTATCAATAAATAACATGAATGTTTAGAATGAAGCATCATATAGCTAGCCATTGATTTATCATCAAATTGAGATGCAAACCTCAAAATATTTATAAAGACAATTTTCAGTAGAGCGAGCCTTATCCAAAGACAAATATTGATTTATTATTTACAAAAGAAATTTACACATTTTTTTGGTGCACAAAATTCATTATAGTTGACATTAGTTAATGTTGCCATTTACAGTTTTTAATTTTGCCTATTTCATTTGTTTTAATTAAATTGTATAGAATATAATTCCAAATTTAAAATTAACTAAAAACCATAAGAAATTATTAAAATTCAAATAATTTTTGCAACAATATTGTTTGATTGAAAATATATGAAAGAAGAAGAAAATATATTATTTTGTTTTAATTTAAAAGAAATTGGTACATCAATACTGTAATTATATTTGCTATAACAGAAAAATGATATGTTTTTTTAAATCTTCATATTAAACAATTAAAAATGTGTGTTTTAATTTTATTTTAAATGCAATGAGCAATCAATTTATTTATATTTTTATAATTAAAATTGTCAAAATAACAGCGACATTCAAAGAAGCAGACTCAGTTCTTCGAATTGTTACTAAAATTTATTTACAATATTAATAAACTAGCTTAAATAGAATAAATACAAGAAGATTTAATTAATTAAAACATTTCTTTGTACAATAATATACATGAATGACAACATTTGTACGTTACATTTACTAATAAAAACCTAATAAACGAAAAAAAAAACTTACATCTATACAAGAATCTTATATCAAACACATTTAATATCAATTTTGGCCTTCACTGATTTGACTAGTCCGCACTTTGACATCAATTTGACGTTTATATTTTTTAAATGAATGAACTCTGTCCATCCGCCGCATCGCTTGAAGCGGCTTCAAGTTGACACTACACTAGACTGGAGAGAGGAGCTCGCGACGTAACCGGAGACGTAGGCAGCGGCTGCAGCGGCTGCGGCGCTTGAGGCTGGAAATACACGCCGGGTTCGTTCGAAAACTGAGGATGTATCGGTAAAGGGGTGTGCGGGATAGTCGGTCTCGATTCATGGTACAAAATCGGCACCCGTACTAAACGCTGTGCAGCGTGCGCCATGTTGGCCGCCTCTAATTCCGCGGCTAATTGTCTCTTCCATTTGTTGCGTCTGTTCTGAAACCAGATTTTAACTTGTGTCTCTGTGAGATGCAAACTGGCAGCCAAGCCCGCGCGTTCGGAACTGCTCAGATATCTCTTCATATCGAAGGTTGATTCGAGTTGGAAGACTTGAGAACGCGAAAAGACCGTACGGGTTTTCTTCTTCCGTTTACCTAAGTTGGCATTGGGATCTCTTTTTTCATCTTTATCGAAATCATCGCTTTCGTCGACATCAGGGTCGGAGTCTTGTGGATCTTGTTGTTGAGGATAGAGCGCGGGATGCAAGCGCGGAGACCTCGGAGATGAGCGAGATGGCGATGGAGGGGAGGGCGCGCGAGGAGGGCTGCGCGGGCGGGGGGAACCTCCCGCTGAGCATTCTTCATTGGTAGTTGAATCTTCTGCAACAAAAACATTAAGGTTATCAAGATGTTACTTTACACAACATTAGTATTTCATAGTAATATTAATTTTAGTTGCCCTTTAAATCACTCTGAGTGGTGTTGTTGCCACATTGGGTTTGAATCAGTCTAAATAAATTGAATTATTGAACTAACGAAATAAACAACTGTAGGCGGGACAAATTGAATTAACAAAAAAACATCAATGGGCGGTTTGACGAACAAATCAGAATTAACGGTAATTAAAGCAGAAAGGTTTCGTTGTGGCAACACTCACGCGTTTCTTTTGTTAATGTGACAGATCCAATTAATGTACTGAATTAATCCGGGTCAATACGTCGTATTTTGTACACCTTTTAGTCCAATTACAATAATGATTTGACATCGTTATTAGATCCGATCATTATCTACTAAGAGTAAAAATAAATCCTACTACTTTATTATAATTATTAAAAAAGATCGTATTAATATTATAAAAATGAATAATAAATATTGAAAGTCAAAGCGCGCCAAAGCAGGTGTTTTTAATCTACATTACATTTCGCTCCAGTGAACAAGCGTTCGAAATTCAAAACCGAAATTCGAACATGTCATCGGCGCGAAGGCGAATGTCATCCGCGTTGTTGAATGAATCACTACAATCGAATCAAGAAGACTACATCAAATATCATTCTAAAATCAAACCTTATTCCCCGCACATAAAGATTATTTTTGAACGTATTTCAAATTTTCGATTGAGTTCTTTTAAATTCAAGCAAAATTATTATCCAATATAACAAGACCCGTTCGTTGTATAAGTGATTTATAGTGTTAAAGCTCTTGTTATGTAGACCTAAGCGCGTGTAGTGTCCAAACAAACTTGAACCCGCAAATTAATTATAACGTTGGGGCGTCAAAGCTCTTAGTTTGTGGTCAACGGCTGTGATTCATCGATTTTAGAAGCCATAGCAAAATAATCCTTTGTAGCGTTGCTTTCTGTTTACACAAACGCTTACCAGTTAAGCAGTTTATGAGTTTGTTGGCAAATTGCGTTTAGAAATTATTCAATAGGCACTTGTTTTGTTTCTAAGCTTAAGTTAATTGCGCATTAAAATTAAATAAGTAGTTTATGCATAGTTGCGCACATGACGTGACCTCAGACCAGGTGTACGGACGAGGAAAGAATTCTCCACAGATTATAATTATATCTGGCCTAGTTCAATGATCACACTGTCACTTCAATGTCTTCAGAATATATATAAGAAGATGTATATCATATACCTAAACGTATTTCGTTAAATGAAAAGAGGATACTAGATAATCTATTATTATCATTCGTTCTAAGGTAATAAAAACTACAGCAAAATCTAATTGAAATGAAAACGAAGGAATAATTGTATCCGTTGACGTAAATTCATAAGCTTTATATATGTAATTTAAGTGAGTATGTAGACTAGTTCTGTTTTTTTTTATCCAAACAAAATAGTCTAAAAAGTATTGCAATACCGGAAACCTACATTTTATCCTTTTTTCCGTGAAAAAAACCTTTCCAATTTTCAAATGTAGAATCTCGAATGACAAACGTCATCGATTGCTATAAAAAATAAAAGGCCAACAAATCCACTAAAAGCGTAACATCAATCCGAACAAACCGCATTCGAAAATTAAAACAGCCCGCACGCGGCAACACCGAGCATATGTACCAACATAGCGTTTGGCGCGAAACGAAAAGCAACGCTGCAACGCGCGAGAGAGAGCGAGACGGAGATACCTTTGACATTTCACCAGTGTTGCTATACGTAGATAATTGTAGGCGGATGGTAGAAAAGTATTGTTCGGTCGGTTTGGGCCGCGTGAAATGGCGTCGCCTTTGTTTCGCTCCGAGATGGGTTTTGGGAAATTAAAGCGAAATGAGTGGGGTTGAGAGAGCGGAGACGCGAAATGACGATTGCTTGTTTACCGTAAACATGTCTTTTAGCGTATGAAATGTGGAAACGTATTTTCTGTTCCATTTTTAAAAGAGTTTATTTAACCAGAAATTTATGATGGCGAATTTTAAACTACAGTTTAGTTTATTAAAGTTTCTTTGTTTTATATGTTGTATTATTTTTTCAGTAACGTTACTCTGACATTTTGGCATTATCATTTAAAGGCCTTTGAATTTTAATGTTGACTTCTACGACCAAAAATAAATACTATTGTCAAATATCATATTTTCATTTTAAATATATATATTGCAGTTGCCTATTTTTAGGTTATACATTAAAAGGTGTATTAGAGCATACTTCTATTGTTTTTAGGGTTCCGTACCTCATAGGAGAAAAATGGAACCCTTATAGGATCACTTTGTTGTTCGTCCGTCTGTCAAGACCTTTTTTTTCTCAAAAACGCGTGAAGGTATCGAGCTGGAATTGATATCAAATGTCCAGGTCTATAATACCTTTGAACTGTAACTAAATCAATTTTCTATATCAACGCAATACAAGAAAAAGCAATTTAAGCTGCATATTTTCAAAGAACTACTCGCAAGGAATTCAAAACCTAAAGTGGAAGGCACCCACTCAGACTTGTTCCTCATATTCTTTGTAGTAAGAAATATCCAAAAATTATCAAATAAAATGACAACTTTTTGTAATAGAACAACATGTAAGACGATCAACGCACCAGCTGCAACAACTAGGTGGTTCAAATAACCTCTAACTCTAAAGGAATGTGATCTAATCGGTTTACTTCGCAGCTTAGGTGACATTCTTTCTTAAAAATACTGAACATGCCTCCTTACTCTTCGTCTGTAAATTATTTTGAAACATTTATGATTTTTAATTAAGAATTTTCCGGACTCAGAGTTTTAAATGTGAAATTGATTATTATAGAATGAAATTAAACGTACATTATCTAACTAATATTATAAATGCGAATGTTTGGATGGATGGATGTTTTAAGATATCTCCAGAACGGCTAAACGGATCCCGCTGAAATTTGGCATACATGTAGATGAAGGCCTGCAAAAACACATAGATTACTAATATAGTTCTTTTTTAATTTCGCAAGGACGGAGTCACGGGCGACAGCTATTTATCATTTTATTGTAAAAAAAACTTACTACACTAATTGCATTCACTAGTGAATTCTAACTTGATAAATCTTCTCTGAGAACGGCAGCGAAAAAACAAAGTTTTTTTTTTTATATTAGAATTTTTGTTTAATTTCTTCATATTTTTTATAGTACCTACTTCTCAATAAAGTTAGTAAGTTCTAAATCACGGAATTTCTGGACATGTTCATATCACAGCTGTATCAGTGGCGGGATTCATACCGGAATCGATTAGCGTCGCCGCGAGGCCGTACCAGTGCGTCGCCCTGTCGCCCCTGTCGCCCTGCCACGCTGACATCATTCCGACAATGTTGCCATGCGATATATTATAAATAATACAACTAATTATTGTAAATATTTAATACTGTCAATTCATTGTGTTACTTAAATAAACGAAATCTTACTACGATTATAAAAGCGAATGTTTGGATGAATAGATTGAACGGATGTATGGATCGCGCTGAAATCTGGCATAGATGTAGAACATAGTCCGTAAGAACACAAGGTCTACTTTTTAAGTTTTTTTTTAATTCTGCACGGAGGAAATCGCGGACGATAGCTAGTAATTTATAATGTTACTAGTGAATCAGAATGCCATAGGAAAAATAATGTTGGAAGCTCATGGGACGTCCCATACCGTTACTGTTACCGCAAGCAAAAGTACATTGTTTGTAATCATAACTTCTAAGTAATTAAGCGTTATGTTATGGTTGTCGGATAGTAATCATACACACCTCGTGGCGGTGTCCTTTCGTGCGGTCGTTGCCAGTACCAGGGCGCGGGTACCAGGCCACCATATCGTCCGGCAAGTGCGCTCCATTGAGAGATAAGACCCAGTCTGCAACAATAAGTATTAAGTTATATCTCGTGTTAATCCAACACTAAAATTAAGAAAAGTATCGTCAAATTCCGTACCAGCCATATCTATTTTTTTAAGTATATAATGCAAATAAGGAGAGTTAATTTTATATTTGATATTGCAGAATAAAAATAAATGTCCATATTCCTCCCGCATGCGTAAAATAATTTGGATTTAAAGTACCGTTAATATCGATCTACCGGCAAAAAATGTTTTACGTTATAAATAAGTTAAGTACATTATGTGCAAGGTATATGATATTTTACATTACATACTGAATCTTCAATTTCAATAACAGTATAATTAACTATTACAAACTTCAAATTTAAATCAATAAAAGTCTGAAAATCAAAAAATAAAACATAAAGTCAAATCGCCTTTAAAATGTAAAGATATTTTTTATTTGTTCATTGAAAAATCGTCTTTTGTGTGATATAAACAAGCCTCCTCGGTTAGCAGATATCGCTGTATAAATATCGATTGCTGGGAACAAAGAGGATTGGGGCCTTGTTACTGGGAGCGTCTTGTCTAGTGATGTACGATGAAAGTATCGAAACGTTTAGATTTATTTATACACTAGCTGTCGCCCCCGACTCCTATGTATTAGTAGCCTATGTATTCTTCCAGACTATGTTCTATATGTATACCAAATTTCTGGAAATACCTTCAAACATCCATCCATCCATCTAAATATTCGCATTTATAATATTAGTAAGATAACTTTTACTAATATAAGATTATAAAAGTAAACTTTAAGTGCACACTTATAAGTATATTAAACTTACAATTGTTTCTTATTAAACAAAAAATTCTTTCCAGTTCATTATTTTAAAATGCTAGCAATACTACGCCTTGGCTACGATCGCTACGCCGGTCCAACTTTGTAGCATTTGAATCGGTACAACTACGTAGCTGTAGCACATTGCTACGTAGACGTCTCGTAGCAAATGTATAAAAACAGCGTAGACGCTTATATTTGTATTTATCTTTTTAACTGTGTTTTTATTGAACGCATAATATAAATGGTCTTGTCATCTTTTATTTATTAAATGTGACAATGTATTTTATTCAAGTAATGTAGATAATTTTGTATATTTTATTTTATATATATATTATATTTTCACATCACTACAGACTAGTTGTGCGCTTTGCTCTATTTTGTATCGATATTATAAATAACAATAACGATTGGCGCCTTTATCGACGATATTTTATCCACAAAAGCCTACAGAACGTCTACGGCTGCTAATGGAAAATTGTGAAGGGAATGGAGTCGAAGAGTATTGTTTAAAATATTGAAAAAACCAGACTATAAATAGTGACAATATATTTAAAAGTATACATTATTTTAGATTCTAATTAACTGTTTATTGATTCTTTTGAATAAATTAAATTATGTAACAAAAGACATCGACGAGATTGTTTAACAATTGAATCGATGAATTAAAGAAATCAATTTAATTTCTTGAGAATTTTGTTAGTTAATATACTTCGTGTATATAATTAACAGAAATTATCTTAGATAAAACTCGCTTTTAACAGCGCTTCTTTCAATTCATTTTCTTAACTTCGTTCCCTATATCAAATCACATTGAAATAAACTTAGCAAACATTTTAAATGAGCTCGCAATGTAAAGCAAATCAATGTTCAACTCGAAAGAGCCACAAAAGTCGATAATAGCACAAAAAAGACTCAGCCGCATCACCAATTTGCATCGGTCCCGCATTTAATCCCCGCTGAGAAGTTCCAAACTCAAATTCCATTACATGATAAAGTACTACTTCCTTTAAAAGCGGAAAGGAAGAAGCCAGAACGTGATTGGTCGGCTCACCGAGCTGTGATTGGCTCTTTCGGGACCCCGCCCCCCTAGAGGGGTATAAAAATCAATGCGCGTCACCCGCAAGCTCTTTCACTCGCGGCGCGTCGACCTGACACTCCGCTCTTCTCACTAATAATGGCGTTTGTACTTTTCTTTTATGTTATAAAGTGTTTAGTTGTATCTGTTGTTCGTGGAAACGACACGGGTGCCTTTTGTTGGCGACGGGGACAGCCTCGGACGCGTTTTAAAAGCGTCTCCGAGCTATCTTTTCACTTATCTCCCAGGACTCACTGTAGCGTCTAACAAGAATTTTTCTAGTCTTGAAAGCTTTTAACGCCTAAATGTCGTATCGTTGAAACTGTTATTTAAATAAAGAGAACCTTTTCAACTTTACAAATTGTTCAATGCAATTTATAAAAGTATTAACGCAATGTTTCAATTTGTAAATAGTTATTTTTTTTGAATGTCTTTTGACCTCACACTTGTACCGTATTTCGCCGTCCCTTTCATTATCTTTGAAAGCAATTGAAATACGAATATGTTTCTGTAGCAGTGTTTTGTTTGGACAGTCACAAAAATATTAGCACACATTACAATAGAGAAGTAAATTGAATTCCGTCAGTTTTCACGTTCATGTGAACTGTGGAATGGAATTAAGCTTACACTGCAGCCAGCAGTATTGGAATTGAATTTCGTAGAAATATCCCATTCGATCGAAATTCCACGTAAAGCCCCAAAAGCTCACTACGGAGCTTTCACGTTTATTAACTCAATCGGAGTACACTCACGACTATAACACAGCGGGTTAGGCAGAGATTTAAATTTTTATAAATTTTGCCAATCTCTTACACTAGTAACTAACACTTTTAATAAGCGTGGAAGTGTTTTTAGTACATATGTCAATAATATGGTTCGTATCCACCAATCTTTATTCAGTAAAGCTCTCTGTAATTATTGTTACGGGGTCTTTTAGGCGCAATTTTCTGTCCAACAGTATTGTTTTAACTAAATCAATGTGGTTGTTTTGAAGAAGTGCACCGAAATTAAATAGAAAAAGTTTGTACACTAAGAAAAAAGTGTTATACAAATTACAAAATAACTCGTAACCTGACTTCTTGTTATAAAACCTCAAGATATTTTGAGAGCATGAAAAAATCATGGCACATATCAAGTTACTTAAACGGATAAGTAAGTAGATGGCTCCCCTAAACAACTCAAGTACATAACTTGAGTGTTCAGGGTGTGGTACAAAGTATAAGCGGGCAGCGGAAATATTTTTAATATTTTATGCCGCAGAATATCAATTTATGTCGTTACTTATTTTATTACGCAACATCTCTTGTGCGATGATTGATTTACTTCTGTCAGACAGCGCTAACGCTGGTGTGTACACTGACTGGAAAAAATTAATGGGCCGGATAATAAAATCGATTATTTAAATGATAATTTCTCGGAAACCGCGAAATGTATCATAATTTTTGTAACAAAATGAACGTCTTTTTTGGTTTAAAAATTTATTATAAAACGTATCGCAAGCGATATAATAGGTTTAGAGTAGTAAACGCAATAGCGCTTTTTGCACAAATTATGAAAATTAAGATTTTATACCCGCTGCCGAAAATCCTTCAAAAATATACTATGTAACTAAGTAAATATTAGGTTGAAACCTCAAAAGATCTCTTATGACTTGGACCGTACACTTAAATTATTTATATTTACGATGGGGTAAGTAGCTTCATTGCACCGCCCCAAAGACTCTCGCCGTCAAGATTTGGGGTGAAACAGCTCTTTAGAATTATCACCGAATATATTGAATGGGGTTCACCAACGGAAGCTTTTGATTTGTTAAATACTACTTGAATAGCTTTTTACGTTACTACTTGGATTAAATTAAAAAAAAAACTTTAACATAAACATAGGGAGTATTTTAAAAGTATTAGTCGCATATTGTGTGTGATATAAATATTTTGTACTGATATTGAAGATCTATGAATAATATTTCATGTTAGGAAAACGAAAAAGTAATCTTTAGAGACAACGCCATCTAGTGACTCTGAATGTTTAAGTTTTTGTAACGCATTTTGAACTTAAACTCAAAATCTACTAGACTTCTTGTCAGTATAATTTTTTTTTTAAATGGGACCCAACTGCAATTAAAACCTTTCAATTAAAAAAACTTAAAATCGGAACACCAGGAGCGGAGTTAAACGGTAATACAGAAAAAATGCAGACGAATTAATAACTTTATTCTTTTTTAAATCGGCTTCAAATAACGAAAGTAGCATTTGTGAATCGTATGATAATTTATTAATGAATTTAATATTTTAAAATTTTAAAATGGGTCTGAAACAAAATCAGCAAATATACCTAACATTGGATATATTTATAACATCTCAAAGCATCGTTAACAATCTCGTATAAACCATCCCTAATTAAGCCAAAAAAAAACTCATCCCTTGAACCTTTTAAAGACTTTAATCAAAGGGACGGTAAAATATTATGTATTTTTATTTCTAAGATTACTTAATTGGACGTCTTGGCTCCAGGGGGGGAATTGTAACGAATTCAAAAAGAAACAAAAAACTTCTTGTCTACAAGATGGCTACGAAATGACAGATCGTTTACAAGCCGTCGCAAGGAATGTCCGCCGTCGCCGCCCGCGTAATTAAACGAAGACTTTAACAAATGTCTTTAAATTACGCATAATTTTCTTCGTAAAATTTTGTTGTGTCTGAAAAATACAATAGTATTTATTAATTTTCATTATACTTCAACTGAATATTAGCATTTAAAAGTAGATTTTTTTTTCAAATCTTTTGATGAACCAAGATCTATTTGGGGCTCTATTTTTTATATAATAAGGTGGCAGACGAGCGAGCGGCCACCTGAAATCGCTGAAATAGCGAAGTGACCGCTGCCCATAGACATACGCAATTGCATATGCGTTGCCTACCTTTAGTCGACGGAGGAGAGGATGCACAGAAAGAACGTATCTTCCCTTCCCATGCATCCTCTCATCTGGAAAGTCCACTTTCACTTCCCATCCTTTCCTTATAAAAAAAGGGTGGGAAGGGAAAGAGGACTAAATTAGGCCTCTGGGACGCATACTCATCAGACGAAACGCGGAATTGCTTCCACTTGACGCCTGTCTTCTGTGTGGTCGTGGTATTTCACCGGGCGAGCCGGGACAATTCGTGCGAAGATGTTGAAGCGGACTCTACCACTGTTAACTTTACTAATTATATGGTAAATATTTAATTCAGGTATGTCACACGAGAAGATTAATATTCAAATTTATTTAACAATCATCATTATTTTGTATTTTAAGAGGTAATTATGTTGTAGTAGTTAATAGAACTGATATATTCATAAGAATCAAAGCCTTAACAAAATAAGAAAAGCAAAAGATTTTTATCAAGTCTTGTTATTACAGATAAACTGTCCATGACTTCAATATTATATTACTAGCCGTCCTCACTACTAACTCCGCGCGGAATTAAAAAAAAAGTAGCCTATGTTTGTTACCAGACAATGTTCTACATCTATTCTCATTTTCGGTGAGATCCAGGCAGCCGGTCTGGAGATAGGTTCTAACAAACATCCATCCATCTAGACATTCGCATCTATAATATTAGTTACAAGTAAGATAAGAAATTAGATACGATTAATATAATTTTTAAATTATAAAATGAAGCTTTCAAAATAGGAGTAAGCACATCTTTTGATGACAAAAGGAATCTCAAATTCTTGTCGAGTCAAAGTAAACCGACACATCTACATTTGTCGGAATAATGATAATAAATGAAACGTCAAGATGTCCGCCATGTCGGACAAGACAGTCCGCCGTTCCCCAATTTGTTTCCCGCCATTTACGCGCTTCTTTGGCTTTTACGCGCAATGTTGCCAGATAAAAGGGTCGTTCCTATAAAGGGGAAACTGCTTGTAAGCCCCTACTTGATTAGGTCGGGTAATGATGTTTCCTTTTAGGGATTAAACGGCCAAAATGATAGTTGCTAAGGTTTTGTTTTATTTTGTTTGCTTAAGGGGAAAGTTTGTCGGATTAAGATGCTACTTTCTGTGGTTTTATACAATGTGTTAAATAAGATATTGTTTACTTTATTATTTGAGTAATCAAAAATTACTGTTAAATTCAATTTGAATCAGCTTATATACAGAGTTGGAATTACCCTATTTTTACACTATATATTTAAAACAAATATTGTGTATATTATTTATATTGTGTTCATTACTTCGCCACAGTAACGTACCGCAGTAAAATAGCGCTGCTTGAGCAATACTCTTAGTATAGTAGTTCTACGCTATATCGTAGATGTTCTACGAAGTAGCTACGCCTCTTCAGTGCTACGAAAAATTGTAGCAATCTTCCACAATTTTTTCTACAATAATTAATTTAGAAAATTGAACTCAACTAACTGTGTGTCCACACTATATTTGTGAAAATATAATTTATATATTTCACTTTTAAATAGAGCAATCCGGGGAACAAATATAGATGCCATCTTAAATTTTTTTGAAATAAAAACTGACGTATTATATAAATAACCAAATTACCAAGTTGCAAAATATCCTTTACCGTCGGGAAGCTAGTCAATTTACTTAAATAACTTGAGGGCAAAGTTAGTTGTAGCAGGGCACTTGCGCTGACCGCGGCTGATATAATGTTCCGATCGCTCCGACCACCGCGGTCTGTACGGAACTTAATCTCAACGATCGATCGGTTACTGGATAGCGGTAATGGATTTATTGCTAAAATTTATATGTTTAAAAGTTTTAAATTGAGTTTTTGATGCTGAAACAATTAAAGTTTACTACATTAATAGAGGTTTATGGTATATATAAGTATACTCACTCTCTACTGTAATATAAGTATACTATAAGTACTCAAAGATAGTAGAGGCCGATATATCTTTGTTAAGGTTTTTCGGCAGTGTAAATTCACGGTTACGTGTATACGTTTGGATGAATGAAAGGTATCTCCAGAGTAGCACAACTGATGACGATGAAATTTGGCACTGATGAACATAGTGTGGTAGAATACATAGGCTACTTACTTAGTTTTTTTATAATAACACGCGGACGGAGTCTATGTAAAATAAATACCACTTGTGATGTTATCAATTTCATATATCGCGGACGTCAGAGAAGATATGTCACTAAGTTCTGCATCTGACACGATGATGTATGTATGAAATAAACGATATAAGTACATATTGTTAGAAATAAAAACCGAAAATATCGCAGTGTATTCACCCAACACTAGCCTTACTTAAATGTCGACATTTATGTCCCCTCACTATTCATTCTGACACTGGACTTTGTAGCGAAGACACGTCGTTCGCGCCAAGTGATTCTGACTACTAATACTGTCTAAAATATGTCTTTAGTATTGACCCCGTCGTGATCTTAAAAACAACTGAACTAAAATCAATGAAAGCGGATATACCTACTCTCCGTCTCGTCCGACTATACTTATGCATTACATTTATTATATAAAGACAAACAGTATATTATATACAAAGTTTCTTATTCTATTGTAAAAAGCTCGCCGTTGTAGCAACTGGAAACTTCTGTTCGGTTTGCAGTTCGTCTGCAGGCGCATTGTCTACAGCTCTAAGACTTTCAGGCAACGAATCAAAGTTGTAGGGCTGCAGAAACGTTAAAAACATCGCTGGTTATTATTGTCTTCATCGTAATCGTAACAGCGAGATATAAATATATGTAGATAGTGGTCATCAGTATGAACATCCGTAACTAACGAAAGTTTTGTAAATTAATATTGTACACTTATTACCTTTAAAGTTGCCGTCAGCTAAAGAAAGTTTAAAACTGTAATACAATATCGTCACTGCAACATTTTAATTGTTTATATCAATTGTTTTTCTCATATACTAGTTACCAAACTGCTTTAACTGGCATCGACACACAGAAGCTAACTATAAGTAACCACTGTGGGGCACAGAGCCTACCCTAAGTTAGGGGTGACTAGGCCATAGTCAACCAAAGCCCAGTGCGGGTTGCCTTCAAACATGTCTTTGAATTTCTCCGCAAATATACTCATATTCACGTCAACAAAATACTAATATACTCCTTTGAAATTTAAGAAAAACTTAAAAATCAAAGCACCATCGACGTATAATTCAAGTTATACGTTTAATAAGACAAGATACATACCTTGATAGCATCGCATCATTGGATCCAAAGTGATTAGCTGCTAAAGCAGCTTCCAGAACATTCGACTCTCTTCTCGGTTCTGTTCTATTCAATATCGAACTAATAGAGAAACTGGTGTACGGCGCACTGCCGGTCGCCTTCTCTTCTTTATCCTTCTTCAACTCGTAGAAGGGACTCTTCTGTTCTCTTCTAGACGGTGATGACGTAATATCCGGGCTGCTCGCCCCGGACACAACGTTGACTTCGATATCATTATCCTGGGATGATACCGGGGAATCCATTTTGGGTTTAGCTCTTCATTTTACGGTCATCTGTAACAAAATTTTGTGTTTACAAAAAAATGTTTTTTTTTAAATAGTTATTCAGCTTCGAAAAATTTCTTACATCTACATTTTTTTTAACTGTTGTAATAAAACATAAAATTAATATAAACACATCGTGGAGAACACAGTAAGCTAAAGTAACATAAATAAATAAGTAGCAAAATAATGAAAACAGTCTGCCATTTAACAGTGGTAAAGCCAGCAATAATATTTTGCAACAGGCCGCTCGCCCGGTACAATTTGTCAGAGGGTAGGATGGATAGGATGAGAAAATAGCCTCTTTCTTTACGTGTGTTCCCTCCTCTGTCAAGTAAAGGTATTTGCAAATGCAGATGTCTTTAGGCAACGGTCACTTCGCCATTTCGGCGAATTTAAATGTCCGCTTATTCCTTAGCCATTTGTTTTAAAAGCATGTTCTATATCTGTGCCAAATTTCAAATACGTTTTGAACTGTTACGGAATCATCGAATAAATATATCAACCCATATTTAACGCTATAAAATATAACTTTATTAAAATAACTCACAATCTATTTGCACCCTCTTTTATTTTTCTTTCCCTCCATAATATTTCTAAAAAGAAAACCTTTAAGAATCTCGCCTAATATGATTTATCAGAAACCTTAAATACTTTCCCGGTCTGAGTACATAATTCCCATTACTTATTCACGGCGGAGAATAATAGAGGGGGATGTTCCTTAATATTATTCAAATGCCCGAGGGACATCTCTAAATAAGGCTAAGAACAATAACGCACTTAAGGATGCTGAATTATAAATAATGTTAAACGTCTTAAGGCGTGGCTTACGCCGGGTTTCTGATACCAACGTAGATATACCGTTGAACTTATACGTTTGTAATGTTAATTAATTTTACTAGATTGGGTTACTTTCTGTTAGTGTTAAAATTAGTGATGTAAGGGCTATTTTAAGTACTTCAAGTTTAATCTATTCTATTTCAATATTTAGGACTAGCTGTCGCCCACGACTCCGTCCGCGCGGAAAAAAAAAACATAATAAGTAGCCTATGTGTTCTTCCAGACCATGTTCTACATCTGTGCAAAATTTAATCAAGATCCGTTGAGACGTTCCGGAGATATCTTCAAACAAACATCTATCGAAACATTCGCATTTATAATATTAGTAGAATTTGCCTAGTCAAATTACAAATGGCAAGAATCCACATTTTACCGGCGAAATACGGTATTAGAAAGTTTTAAATCTGTCTTTATAAAATGTACGAGACACTTTTGAATCATACTAGTATATTTGTCCGTTTTAACAAAATTAAACGTATCACGCCTACTATTTCAACTATCAATGACACTTTTTGGTAGTTTAAATTTAAAAGCAAATTGATTTAAAAAGACAGTGTCGATATCACTGTCGGCCGTCGGCGCCGGCCGGCAATTAACAGAATAATTTTGACGCGAAATACGGCGGGAAATGATCATCGCGTCAGCCATTACCAGATTGCAGTTCGTTTTTTTAAATTGTTTATGCTTTTGTCTTTGTGGCCAGTGTTTTATATTTATTATTCTGCCATTATAAGTTTAAAAATAAATTAGTAAAGAGGTTTTACGTCAAATAATAACGTCACATTACAATATTAGTTTATTTTAATTTTGCAAAGCTTTATAACAAACTACGATATTTAAATGATAATTCCTTTAACTATTTTCTAAACTAAAACAGTCAGACATTCTGTCCATTTCAAATGACGTAATGAATTAGAAAAAAATTGTTTCAAATTATCACGTCCCCTGATAGTTATTAGTAAAAAACGAAAACAATTACTAAAATAACCGACATACGTCTGAAACTATATTATATAACCTAAAATTATACGTCAAATGATACATAACGACTCAAATTCCCTAACGCAATGTTCTCAACCATGACTCATGATAGTAGACAAATTTTACTAATATTATAAATACGAATGTTTAGATGGATCTTTATTTAAAGATATCTACAGAACGGTTGCACAGATCTTGATGAAATTTAGCATACACATAGAACACTAGCTGTCGCCCGCGACTCCGTCCGCGCGGGATTAAAAATAGATGTCGGCCGATTCTCAGACCTATTCAATATGCTCACAAAATTTCATAACAATCGGTCAAGCCGTTTCGGAGGAGTATGGGAACGAAAATTGTGACACGAGAATTTTATATATAAGATAATCTGGAAGAACACATAGGCTACTAATTATGTTTTTTTTAATTCCGCACGGATAAAGTCGCGGTCTACAGCTAGTAACGGTTAAAATTGAACGCGTGTATAAATAACACTAATATATGCGCGATAACATTTCCCTTTTTCGCAATTAGAAGCGCTATAGAAAAAACTTCGCTAATTTCAAAGCGTTATAACGAAATCGCGTGTTATAGATAAAGTGGTAATGTCAAATCGGACAATATGGCGGCCAGTATTTGCATAACATTTAAAAAATATGCAAACGTCTTAAACGTAGCGTAAAATCTAGCTAATATTTAAAAATGTTATCTTTAAAAATATAAGAACGTGGAATGGAGGCCTATTTTAAGTCCTCGTTCTCTTCCCATCCTGTTTCTTATACGTAAAGGATGGGAAGTGGAAGTGGATTTTCCGGATGAAGGGATTGGGAAGGGAATATATTCTATTTCTGTCGATTAAAGGTAGGCAACGCATATACAATTGCGTATGTCTATAGGCAACGGTCACTTCCCTATTTCAGCGATTTCAGATGGTCGCTCGCTCGTTTGCCACCTTTTGATATAAAAAAAAGTTATTTGGCGATACCTACTTTTATAAAAAAATATTACTGTCTTTATTTATTTAAAGATAATGAAAGGGATAGCATATTATAGAAGTTATTGGAAAGCCACAGTAATAAGATACGTAACATAGATAAAATCACACAAAACCCCGCCGGCTGTTATTCGATGACGCGTAAACGTAATCGATACATTTTCGAATCGATTAACTTTTTATGAAGCACAACACTAAGCGAATATAATCTGTGAATGCTTTTGTGAGTGTTCCCGCGGTTGAAAATTTTAGGTTATTTTACACATGAACTGTCAAAATATTAATACATATTTTGTTGGTTGAAATTAAAATAAACCGACCGTTGAATTATTGAGAAAATTTTAAAAAAGATTGTTAAAAAAAAATTGGGTTTACACTAAAATAAACAAGCCCTTTACTTTTGTATTTGATTTTTTTTATCTTATTATACTAATATTATAAATGCGAATGTTTAGATGTATGGATGTTTGTTTGAAAGTATCTCCAAAACGGCTCAATAGATCTCGATGAAATTTGGCAAACATATAAAACATAGTCTGGAAGAACACACTACTAAGTTCTTTGTTACTCCCGCGCGGACGGTGTCGCGGGCGAGAGCTATTTAATTCTAAAACTTTGTTTTTATTTAATAATAAATAGTTTTATCTAAATATCTTTGTAGCTTAATTAATACCAGACTATACAATGTTCAAACATAATAAAAAAAAGTTGAATTTATGTTTTTTTTTTATCTACAATCTTTAACACAATATATACAGATAACAAAAACAATTAATTTATAACAAAGGCGTTCATTTTAATTTCCAAATGAACTTTCAACAGCGCTTCTGTCGAGTTATAAAAAAAATATTACAAAGTCAAAATTCAACCCTTTTTGTGAGCGTTAAGACGAGGCCGCCCCTTATACCGTAGCGTAACTTATAACAAACTAGCTTACGACCACAACTCCATCCGCACGGAATTTTAAAAAATTGGTAGCCTATGTGTTTTTCTAGACTATGTTCTACATCTTTGCCAAATTATAGCGTGATTTATGCAGCCGTTCTGGAGATACATTCAAACAAACATCCATCCATTTAAACATCTGCATTTTTTTAACTCCACGCGAACGGAGTCGCGGGCGACGGCTAAATTATGATAAATTTAATACTTTAGCATAGAATATAAATTATGTTACGGTGTAACAGCGGTCCAATTAATAAGACTCGTCACTTCGATTAGCATGCGAAGGGTTAACTCAGTTTTACAGCCGCGTAAAGTTTACGGCCGCTAGATGCCTATCTGCAAGTGGCCATCTGTCATATTGTAATGAGGGTTAAGATTAACAACATTTTGATACTGCTGATATTAAAAGTAGGCTTTTAAGGTTTAATGTAACCGAAAATAAAGCAAATAAAGTAGTTGTGTTCCGTGGTTTTTTTTCCAAATGAAAATGTTAAATACATTCATAAATAAATTGATCTGCCGTCAAAAACAATATATTCCGTCGTTTAAAGGTAGGCAACGCATATGCAATTGCATATGTCCATGGGCAACGCTTCGCTATTTCAGCGATTTCAGATGGCCGCTCGCTCGTTTGCCAACTTATGATATAAAAAAAGAACATCACCAAAATATTGTAAATATTATGTCAGTCGCTACAGACACGACAAAAGCTCGGCTTAGCTCTACTAATGCTGACAATGTTCATTAAATTAAGTAACATGATATTAATTACTTAAAGGTCACGAAATAACTGTTACAAATGACAACAGAATTATAAAGGTATTAAGGCTCGCTACACACTACAGTGTTGCAATTTAATTCATAATACAACAGCTACTAACAGTCGCCCGCGACTATGTCCGCGCGGAATTAAGAAAAACTGAGTTAATAGCCTTTGTATTCTTCCAATCTATATTCTACATCTATAGCAAATATCATCAAGATCCGTTTAGCCGTTCTGGAGATACCTTCTAACGAACATCCATCTAAACATTCCCATTTATAATATTAATAAAAAGTAAGATATAATATTAGTAAGATTGAATAATTATATTTATAGGTCATTTAACATCACACCACGACACAAATGATCTGACGAACGTCGGAACAGACAAAACCACTCGACAATCGTAGTAGAAGATAATGTGTTCACTCCTTTAAAGTTTTTATCTTATATATAAAATTCTCGTGTCACAATTTTCGTTTCCATACTCCTCCGAAACGGCTTGACCGATTCTCACGAAATTTTGTGAGCATATTGAGTAGGTCTGAGAATCGGCCAACATATATCTTTAATCCCGCGTGGACGGAGTCGCGGGCTACATCTAGTATTTTATAATTATTCTTCTAAAATGTAACGGATGTAAAATGATAGTAGTAAAATGTAATTTGCCGTTTACATCGTCAGATTTTTCGATCTAAACAAGATACTGCAATATCTTACTAATATTATAAATGCGAAAGTTCAAATGGACGGATGTTGGAAGGTATCTTCAGAACGGGTCAACGGATCTCACTGAAAATGTACATAGATGTAGAACATAGTCTGGAAGAACATTCTAATTAAGTATTATTCAATTCAGAATTAATAGCGAATCGTTAATCTATTATGCAACCTTATATAATAATTAAACCATATGAATGTTCAATTCATTCTTATCTTTGTATACAAAAGTCGTGTTAGTTACACTATTTATAACTCAAGAACGGCTTTACCGATATGCATGAAAATTGGTGAGAAAGTAGCTTAGAGCCAGGAGACGGACATAGGATACTATTTATTCATTTTATTTTCGAATTTAAGCTTTGAAGAGTTGAAAGAACACATAGGCTACACTAGTTAAGTTTTTTTTTATCCACGGGGACAGAGTCGCAGGCGACAGCTAGTTTATTATAAACATTAGACAAAAACACAGTCGTAAATTAACCTTGTAAGGGATAGACATACGTTCCGGTATACTTAAGCGATATAAACATTTTAGGGCTTTCATACACAGCACAAGGCAACGTAAATCTTTAAAACTCGGCGATTCCAGTCGCTAAACGAAATGTGATTTATTTGAGTTGCTAAATGTGTTTTACTTTATGTGTGTTTCTTTTACTTCTGCTTAAATTAATTCTTCCGTAGATGGATGTTTGTTGGAAGATATCTGTGGAGCGGCTTAACGGATCTTGATGAAATTTGGAATACGTATAGAACATAGTCTGGAAGAACATATAGGCTACTCATCATTAAGTTTTTTACTCTACGCGATCAGAGTAGCGGGCGACAGCTAGTATTGTGATATCCGTGTTATCCAACCTATAGCGGTCTATTATTGTCGAAATTTATTATTAATATTACAAGTTTAATTCCAAAAATATGCCATTTCTATTAAACTATTAAAATATAAAATAAATTATCGATTTACCTGAAAAAAATCTCAAATTCCTTATCAAATCACAGTCCGATAACTTTAAAACAAACACGTCACTTTATTGTAAATAACACTACACGAATATAATACTTTGTTACACACAAAATGACAAAATCTATCAGTCCATATCGCAAATGGTGTAGGCAGATTAGAAGCGTGTGTACAGAACAACAATATTGGATAGACTGACAAGCTACCCTTACATTTTGGGGCGGCTCTCAACCGCGGCGCCACCCCTTGAGAGTCAGCCCTACCTCCATCCCCTTCATACTACCCTTATTGTTCCAAACAAAAAGCACCCTTAAAGACATTGAATATTAAGTTAATAGGATTTAGAATGGCTTGTCATGAGTTAAGATCGATCGTCAAAACCCGACTAATAGCCTAAAGTACGACATAATTAAGGGCCGGTATTTAACACTGGGACGGTTTGCGACGATTTCGTGTTTGCTGTACGGTAAGTAATGCTTTAAGAGTTTGCGTGTTGACCTCGATATGTGTCAGCTCGGATAAAGATTGCGCAGAAATCGTAGCTTGTTTTAGATTGATTTTTTTAGTATATTAGCTACTTTTATATCGTTAATGTTATAAGGAAATTGTTGAACGCTTTCAAATAAAACATAAAATCTTCATATTGCTTTTTTATTTTGTTTTATGGCAATTTAGGTTATAAACTTTTTTTAGTTGAATTATTTTAATAGTAATAAGGTTTGATATAAAAATATAAATTCTTTTTTCATATATTAACACGAATTGCCAGTATTTATTTTTTCTTTACTTGCCTTTTAATTTTGATGGCAATGATATTAATTGTCAAAATAAATATTATATAATATGAGTATTTAGATTTTTTTTTAAATATTTACAAGCAAAAATAAGGCAAGGAAAATTAATACAGTTAATTTTGTATATTTATTTTATACTTACTTAATTTTGTAGTCAGCGGTATTTTCAATGGAGGGTGTCCTAGATGAACAAAAATGTAGAATTAAAATCTTTTTACATTTTTACACTTTATTATGAGTTTCAATCAATGTTTTATTGTAGATTAAGGTCGAATATAAGCGATCACTTATTTATTTCCTAATTAAGCGAATACATAGTATATATGTAATAGACTCAGATTTATTAAGTGAGCCATTTAGTAAAGATTTAGTAAGATACACAAAGCAACTCTATATTTAACCTTTTAACGGTTTTAATATAAAAAAAACCGAGTCATTATTATAAACTAGCTGTCGACCGCGACTCCGTTCACGCGGATTAAAAAAAAACTTAATAGCCTATGTGCGTCAAGGCTATGTTCTACATCTATGCCAAATTTCAACCAGATCCATGTTCTGGAGATACCTTCAAACAAATATCCATCCATTTAAACATTAGCTATGAGTAAGATTCAACAGTAAGATTGCAAATAAACTGCGATAGTCCATTGCTCAGTCGTTACAATATCCCTTCTGAAATTGGTGTGGTAGCCGGGGGCTCTTCCGCGCTTCACAGCGCCCTAATGACTAATTTGCCCCCTAATTGCCCTTGTACCAACCCCCGAATGGGGGATCGTTTTATTTATAGACTACACCCACAGAGTATATAGATGTTTGTATAACTTTGAACGTTTAAAACTTTAACAAAGAGTTTTGATACCTTTTTTAATTTTATTTTATTTATCATTAAAATTGTCTTGCAGTTTGACAGTTGGTTTTTATTTGTTTACTACAAGTTAATGGTAAAAATTGGCTTTGTTTTAGTGTTTCGCATTAGCTTTTATAAATTGCATTTAGCGAAACCTAGATGTAATTTATAATAAATTTGAGCTAATTTTAATTACAGAGTTGTAATCGACCCTGACGTCGGCGGCTCAGAGGTTAAGCACTTGACTTGTAATCTGCAAGTCCTGGGGTCATCCCGCTGTATACCAATGTACCAATTTACATGTGTACATTTATCCGACTTTCTTGCGGTGAAGTGACTTCTTACATGATGATGCAACCTACACATATCTTTGAAGAAATTCAATGTGTGAAGTCAACCCGCACTGGATTTGGATGAATTTTACTGAGTAAATCTACTTCTATGATTTTCTTATCTATACTAATATTATAAAGAGGAATGTTTTGCATTTTGCACTTTTTATGTAACTAGTAAACTCAAAAACTACTTGATCGATATCAAGAATTGTTATGCCATTATATAGCTACACTAATACTGAGTAAGATAGGCTATATATCTTCATTACTAGATTTTTTTTATTTACGCGCAAATATAGTACTGCAATGCAAAGATTATCAACTGGTTCATAGTGACATCTATAAGGAAATTAAAAAAAACGTAGACTCCCGCGACATCTATTGTATTTTTGTAAAAATTAAAAGAGACTTTCATTAATAATTCAAGTTGTTGCCAATAGATGGCGTTGAAACAAACTGTCTCAGTATAGAAATGTTATAGCCACGGAGAAAATAATTTAAATGTACTATATTCCGGATTTCTTCTATTGAATAGTCATGAGATGAGCTAAGAGGGTTTTTTACAATAATAAAAGTAACAATTTGTTCAAAATACTTTATTTTTCAACATTACGTATAAAACGTTCTCACCGCAACTATTTAAACATCATATATATGCTACTCGTTATACAGAGATAATAAAAATTGGACTTTTCAAATGTACATATACCCCGTACGTACACATACAGTTTACATTTTCATTCCATTGTCGAATCTATACACAAGTACATAAGGTTCAATTTTCAGTCACTCATACAATCACAAGATCCACGTTAGATCAATTCCAATTTTAAAAATTGTCTTTATTAACAAAATTTAATATGCAATTTAATTTATACCTTAATACTATTTAGTTAAGACATACTTTACAACATAAAAAATGACAAACAAAATGAGGTACAGCAAATATAGACTTTATTTTCTAAGCATTTAAGTATATATTCACAAAATAGCACTCATCCAACTATATTGGAAGATCGAAACTTATAAACGAAATTAATATTATCCGACAAACTTATCTGAACCCACGAGTGGCGCTGCTTTCGCAGGATTGCATAGAAAGTAATATAAAAGCAAATTTTTATTTTGCAATGATGGCGCTAGTGAGCTATTAAAATTTAGTGTCGCAATTGTCCACCCGTTTAGACAACTTTGTCGGTTAAAATTACTAAAAAATATTTCAAAGCCATGAGTATTTGCTAATAATGGTAAAATATGTACTGAATTTAATAAAGTTTGCATTCAGAAAAAACTGACTTTTCATATCTAAATGCTGGTTTTCGACGCTGAATATAACTTAAAAAATAGGTAGTAAATTTTAAAGTAGTGGCAACACAGGAGCATTTTCTGACAGCTGTCACTTTTGACAGTTCTGGATGTATTAATTTTTATTATTTTTTTCTTTTAGATATAAAATTTGTCCTATTTTATCATTAGTTAGGACTTTAAAGCATAGTCAATGTAAATGTTTGAGAACTCGGTTTTTAATTAATTATTGGGAATTTTACGCTTAAATTTTATGTTATTGTCTTAATAGTATTATTTTTTTTTTTACTTCTTAAATACAAAACGATTTTGATTTACACCAATGATTTTTTTTTAATTTAAAACGTTTGCAGCATAGAAATGTTTTTTTAAAGCATGATGGCTACCTTAAGTTAAATAGCGGATATTAAAAAGAAAATGAAAACTAAAAAATTCAAACTTAAATTTAACTAAAAATAAATATCATCACAACGAAAAAAAACACAATATCATTCAGTAACATTGACTAGTCTTTACATTTATCTAAGGAAACGAAAAATTTATTGCAAATATGAATATTCAATTGGCAACATTGGTGAACATTGAACATTATGAATATTGCCACACTAAAAACTTACCAAATGTTACATAAATACAGGAGTTCTAAGCACACAAGTATTCAAATATCCTACCAATTTAGTAGCATCGCAAGTTATTGGCAACACAGTTTTTATACAGATCATAATTACAAAACTTAGCTATGGTTTATAAATTGCAAAAAAATAGTTTTAATAGCTTTATATCTTTACTTTATGGACGCGTTTATCTGAAATGTAGGAATTAACAGCGCTTACCTAAATTAATGCCTTAAGAATATAAATTTTCCTAACCATAGATATATAGCCTATAAATACGAGTGTTTTTTACAAGTTTAATGTTCTAAATTTCATTTTTTATTTATATGACAACACTGGGAGCATAAACCTATACTTTTGAAGGCAAGTTGAAGTCCTTTATTTGCCCCACTTTTATTTCTTTTTTTGGATTTTGTTCCATAGTTTATTTATGACTAAACATATATTGCCTACAATTTCCCTGCTTTATCGTTTTATAAGACTAAAATAAGCCAAAGGCCCATAACTAATGCCAGAGTATTACAAAAATATTTTTTGTTTTTTTTTTTTCATTTTTGACAACACAAAAAAAATATTTTTTTTTTCGTAAGCATTTTCTTTAATTTGCGCACTCTATTCGTATTGATTTATAAACTCTGTAGACAGAATTTTATTTCATTTTTATAAAAGCTACCAAATGGTAACTTTTATTACCAATTATTAGGGTAACCTCACAAAATAAGTGCTTTGAAGCAACCAAGTCAAGTCTTTTAACCGACTTCAAAAAGGGGGAGGTTCTCAATTCTTCTGCACATTTTTGTTATATTTACAATATTTTTAATTAAAAAAAAAAGAAAAATAAAGAAACAAAAGTAGCATTTATTTTCAACAAAGTTGTGTTATATTGTCATAAATATTACAAGTCGAATATGACAATATTATGACATTTTCATATTAAAATTTTAATATTTTCAATATTATAACAGTCTTTTCAATTCTTTTTAACCTAATGCAGATTGCTAATTAAAAAAAAATCGTGTGCACTTTTTTTAATTTCATTGACATTTATAGTTTTTTTATTTTTATTTTTTTACAAAATAGCAAAAGCGTAAATCTTTTAAAAAATTGTATGTTATATTAATTAGTGCCTATATATTAATGGTAAATGGTATATATCGTATTAAAAATTGTCTTTTATGTATTTTTAATGTTTTCATATAAATGGTCTGTCTGTTTGTGAATAGTCCATCAACAAATATGTACTTTTCTAGCGAAATTTTAACAAATCAAATCCATTTTTTTTTCGCAATGTATCAAAACTTTCATAGAATCAATATATTGTATATGCACTTATAAAATACTAAAAACCTGTGTGCTTATAATTCCGTACATACCATTCAAATTCATGTATGACAAATACATTAAAAATAAGAAAAGTGTTTCCCAAACTGTTTGAAAAATATTAACAATAATTCACAATTAAAAAATTGCTATTTTTTTTTAAATATTGTTTCGATGACCAAAAAAATTTATTCGAAAGTTTGGGAGCCACTGAACAGTACAAATGCCGATTCAAAACAACAAATATTGCATTTGAAAAAATATATAACATTTGGCACAAAATGGAAGTAAATCGAAAGAAATTGCTATAAATACAAGATTTATAATTTTTTTTTATTTAATTCGCCTCCATATGATGAAAGATTACTACTAAATAGTTAGAATAACAGTGTTTTAAGATAATAGGTAACATTCAGTAGTTAATATTAAGTATTGGTTATTTAAACTATGACTTATCAATGCTGGTAATATGTTTTACACAATTCCAGTCCAGTGTTCCAATGATCACTGGAAAGAAGTAAAACTACATCAAAACGTATACCGTAGCTACAGTGTGGCTTTACATTTTTCCAGTTGAAAACCAGAGATTGATTCATCCACTGGACTGGAATAATGTAATGGACATTGAAGTACAATGAACACCAATTTATTAACAAATACGGTAATGTAAATTTGTTCTTTGTTTTTTTTTGTAACAAAAAATGAGTTTGATTTCATACGAATGATAATTCAATAGAAATATAATTCACTCGGCAATCTGCATTAATATAAGAGGTAGCGTTAACAAAAATTATACATAAATGTACGCGTATGAGAAAAAAAAACATAAAATAATATTTACAAAACGTAAATTCAACTAAACTGTGACAAACAATGTACTAAACATAATTTAACTAAAGACATAGGTACATCGTGTGAGCAAAATCAACACCGGAACAAAGTCTCTTTACATCACAATGAAATGTCAATCTGACAGTTGTCAACATTGCACTAAAAGCCCGCGCAATCCGGCTGTCACTTTGACAGGCGAAGATTTGACATATGCCCGCGGATTTCAGGCAAAGGTCAAGTGAATGTCAAGCCACTGATTCATCGTGACGTTTTTTATCGCCCTTGCGCTGATTTAGTTTCTTTTTCACGTCCAATAGCATTTGTTCGAAGGACATGTCGTCATTACGACGCGCGGGCAACGCCGCCTGCCCCAGAAATGCGCTCTCTGAATATTTAGCCTCCAGGCCATCTGTTAAAACATTTCATAATTTAGAATTTTGATATTGCAACATCATAAAAAGAAGAATTATAATCGAATCCAAAGACCAATATAAAAGTTAATTATTTTTTTCTAATAAAATAAGTAGTACAAGAAAAAGTATTTATTAGGATCCATAAAAATAGTTTATAAATTGTTGATTTTTTTTTTAAATAATTATATTATTTTTATAAATTGAAACAATAAGAAAATGACCAGATTGAATTCCTTGTCTTATAAACTAGCGTGGCTTTAGCCTGAGCTGGCTAGATTCAAAAAAACGTGTTTATCTCTTAGTTCAATATCAAATTTTATCTAATCTGCTACTAAGATTGTTAACTCACAGCCGGCAGTTAAATTTAACATGTACATAAGTCACGTACAGTAATTTCTCGATTTTTATCAGTTACTATTACAATGAAAACTATCGGTTAAATATAAAGAGCGTCAGTAGCTCAGGGGTTAAGTATTGACTTGTAACTGCAGGTCTTTGGTTCGAATCCCGCCATGTACCAATGTGTTTTTTCATTTTGATTTACATATGTACATTTATCCGACATTCTTACGGTGAAAGAAAACATAGTGATGCTGCACATATCTGAGAAGAAATTCAAAGATATGTGTGAAGTCAACCCGCACTTGGTTAGTGTGGTTGACTATGGCCTGATCACCCTCAACTTAGGGTAGACTCTGAGCTCTTTAGTAGGGACGTATAATGAGCTGATGATGATAAAGATATAAGTGTATTTACTAACAAATTAATATTTTTATACCTCTCACTGTGGATTTCTAAGTCCATAATCTCCGTTCAAAACATATTGTTATCTCTGTTTTGTCTAAGATGAAAGACAGGGATAAAGATATATTTTATGCAGATATTTTCGTGTCAGAAATCCAAGGTCAATTGGCTTTCGTTTAAATATTATTCCAATGTATAAAAGTACATAACAATTCATGGAAAATAATCAATATATATAGATTATATTATCAATAGAAATTCACGTGTTTAAAACTATACGTAATATATTTATCTATTTGCAATTTATTATCAAAACATATTTGATAACACATCGTTACTTGTAAAAAGTATTTTTTAGACATTTTAAGAAAGAAAAACATGTATTTTTTTTTACAGTATATATTATTAAGCGTTTTGGATCGCAATATTACGCCCTATACTTGATATGAGAGGGTAATACTTGTGCTAAAACCCTGAATTAACCTCATATTTCCTTTATTTTTAAAAAATCCCCGACACTTTAAAAAATATAAGAGTGAGGGATGACCTTTATTATATGCTTGCATACACAAGGTTTGAATTGGTCTTCTTGAAAGAATATAGAGAAAGAAAATAAGAAGTCCGGTCATAGTGGATACGTTGCAATATTGAAAATATAATATTTGAGATTAAATTTATGAATTTTAGTTTGCTTGTTCAGCCATGACATGCCCACTGCTGGACATAGGCCACCATATCGTTGCTATCCGTGAATTTTAATTTAATAAAATATTTGTTTTCTTTCTTTGCGTATTAATTAACTTACTAAATCAAACGTCATTTTACCCGAACTTCCCCTAAATATCTGACAACTTCAAAGATAAAAAAAGACAGATGGCTGTAACTTAAGCACGACAAAGTATAATTTAATAAAATCTGAATAACTTACCCAAGTCAGAGTATGTCTGCCTGCAGAATGCTCTGCGGCCTCCGAAGCCGACGTCATATTGTGGGAAGGTGGCAGCTGCTTCCACGGCAGACCACGCGTCTCGTGACTTACGGTACGTCACAAAACCGTACCTAGACCTATATACACACAAATATGTTATATATATAAAAATAAATTGCTATTCGTTAGTCTCGCTAAAACTCGAGAACGGCTGAACGGATTTATCTTATCTTGGTATTGAAATGTTCGTGAAGGTCTAGGAAAGGTGAGAAAAAATCAAATAATTGCCGGCGTTAGAGTAGGGCTACCGCCCAGGGCGTTGGTCAAAAAGGGCCACCATAGGAGATATCAGTCTGACTTAATCCTGTTAACCCGACCAAAGGCGTCTAAAACAAGACGGGCGTCGTAGGAATTTCGCCCAGGGCTATAGTAAAACAAAAAAGGCGTTGTGGAAATTTCGCCCAGGGCCATAGTAAAACAAGACGGGCGTCGTGGAAATTTCGCCCAGGGCCATAGAAGGACAAGACGGGCGTCGTAGAAATTTCTCCCAAGGCTCTAGCAAAGCTGAAACTGTCACTTAATTTGGTAGAATATACTGACCCGTCATCCTTAGTGTGTATCCTGACTTCAGTGATCGGACCGAATTTGCTGAACAAGGCGCGAAGTGCGGCTTTGCTTAAATCCTTTTCCAGTTTGCCCACAAATACTATACGACGTTCTTCCACTGGTGTGTTGTTCTCCCTAGAAATAGTTTCCTAGGGTTTAGTAATCATTTTGCGATAGATGGCGTTGTTATTAAAATAGAACTGTGTTTCTTATAACGGCCGCTAGGATTGTACGTCTCTCTCTTACGTAGTGGCTTTATGTATGACTCTCTCTTTCTCTCTTACGGCAATAAAATGCGTTTTTTATATTTTTATGTATGTAAACTTCTCTAGATGTGAATAATATAAGAATGAATCTAGAAAAAGTAACTTACCCATCTTCAGAACTGTATGATCTTCTGTAATTGTTAGTGAACGTCTTCTCCTTCCTGAAGGATGTACTGGAAACTCGAGACTTGACAGAATCCTCAGAGGAACTACTACTGCTGGACGAAGACGACGAACTACTGCTATTAAGGAAACATACGATTAACATAACTTACATGAAAATCTACCTTAATTACACTAAAACTACTTGTTCGAAAGATCTAATTTAACTAAATTCCTGCAAAAATATAACCAAAATAATAAAAAGATTCATACTTACGACAGTCTTAATTATTTGACCTCACGACTCATTTTTTTTTCGTAATTCGTTTAAAAACACATGCATACGTTTATACATACCTAGTGGACGATTCGGAGCTTTCTGAGACAGTTGGCTTTCGTATTAATGGTGGAGTTAGGGAAATAGGTTTTTTATCAGCAATATTGTTTTCATACTGAGGACTAGGTCTGGTCCTTTTAGCCGGACTTTTTGATCTCTTAGGCTCCGCGTGTTTGGATCTTGAACGAGATCTTTGCCTATATTCACGTCTAGGTGTTGGCGATCTACGTTTACGATAAGGTGATCTTGTACGCGATCGCCTTTTCCTTCTGTATGGAGAATCAGATCTTCTGTATCGCCTATATCTACTTCTGGATCTAGAACGATTCCTACTTGGTGAACGTTTTCTCCTATGCCCACGAGATGTCGACCTAGATCTTCGATATTTGAAATCGTATCTATCTCTTGAATTCGATCGCTTATCTTTCGTATGCGACGCGATATTTTCTCTCTTTTCAGATTTTGATTTTATACTTTTTTCATCTATTTTAGCGATTTTATTATCAATCTTCGTACGATCCGGACTACTTTCACTGGACATTGACATGTCACTGTCGTTTCTCTTTCTATTCGTGGACGGTTCCTCTTTAGGACTGGCAACTTTTTCTGGTGTTACTATTTTAGATTTATTCATTTTAGGCATAGGATTCGTTTGAATCGCTATACTTAAAGCACTAGGTTTTGTTCTTTGCTTTTCTAAATGTAATATTATCTTGTCCTCTCCATGTTCTGCTTGAACGTCATATTCTCGTATAATGAACGTCTTGGGTGCTTTAAAACTGTTTTTCTTTTCTATTCCATTAGATTTAGCTTTATGGTCTCCGTTATTCGATGCCAAAACGGTAACTTCGGGTGCTTTTTTCATAACAACATCCTGTATACTAGCAAACAACGAGTTGCTAGATATTTTTGTTTCGACTTGTTTTTCTACACTTTTCAAAGTAGCTGTTATATCTTTATATCTGTCTTGGTTTAATTTTATGTCTTTATTGTCTTCAATTTGACTTTTATCTTTTTGAACAGTATCAAAGATATTGTGCTTAAGAACGTGATCTGGTTTCTTGATTTTAAAATTTATCGTTGATTTTATATCTGTTGGAGGTTGTGCCTTCTTTTCATTTACAATTTCTAATTCGATTTTCTTAAACACTTCCTCGTCTGTATTAGTTCCAATACTAACTACGACTATTTCATCGTAGTCGCTTAATTGTGGCACTTTCTCAACCACTAATGGTACTGGAAGGATATCAGTTGCCATGCCAGCAATCTTCATCATCTCGGCTTCACTAATCAGAGGTTGTAACTCCAAATTCTCTACTTTAGGTATTTTACTCATTACGATATCTTCATCCCTTTTTCTTATAGCTTCAGCTTTTTGTTTTTTATTATTCATCAATATTTTTCTAGATGCCTCCCTAATTGGATCAAAGATTTTCTTAGGAGCTTCTAAATCAGTTTTTGGAAGACAATTTAAGCCTGGATTTGCAGGAATCTGACTTGTTGTAGATTTTACAATTTTAGCAATATCTGGAATTGGCATATCTGGGAATATTGACTCTGGACTGACAGTCGCTGAACTATTGTTAGAAGTAGCCCCTCTCCTTAGTTTATATTCTTGTAGATTTAGTTTCTTCTTCTTCTGTGGTTGTTCCATTTCAATTTTAGTAAAGTCCTCTGACAAATTAAACTGTGTGGAATCTTCATCGTGAGATCTTTTCTCTGTTTTTACATCGATCGTATTCGGCATAAGAACATCCTGTTTGTTACTAAATAGTGCTGCATAAAAATGTTCTGGTTTAGTTTCTTCTTTTATACTTATCCTAGTATTATGTACGTCATTATTTACAATTTCGTTTTTATTAGTATCTACACTCCCGATTACTTTAACGGTATTATTTTTAACATTAGTTTTGTCGCTTACAACATTTACCGATTTAATTTTTTCATTTTTTTTATCTTTTTTATAGTCTTTATCATCACAGTTTTTAATGATTACTTCAGATTTATTTTTTATAGTTAACTTAATGCTACCATTAGAACTTTGACTACTAGGATTATCACTTGCTTTACAAGCATTTTTAACAATCACAGAATCGTTGCTTTTACCAAAACTCGTATCATTAGCACTACGCACTGGTGATGTTTTCTTGCGACAAGTCGATGGAACCGTTGCTTTTATAGGTTGTTTTACAACGGATTTTTTTAATTTGACATCATTATCATCACTGGAACGAAGATTTGTAGCTTTCTTCGTTTTAGTATTGTTACATTTATCACTCTCTTCATCGCTACTCAAATGGTAGACTATTTTCTTATTCTTGCATGATCTATGTCTAGAATTTAAAATTCTATTATTACTCGATAAAACTTCTGGTTTTAACAGACTCTGTCCCTGTTTCAAACTGAGATTGTAACGTTTTTTAGACGAACAGTAATCGTGATCGGAACGAACTGGACTTGGTGAACGTCTGACGGCTGTATTTATTGAAGTCGGCATCTGTAATAATGTAAATCTAGAATAATTCCTCCATTAAACTATCCTAGATTTTAGTTGTAATAAAAGGACCAAAACTTACCATGATTTTTCTCATTTTGTTCTTATTCAGTTGTAAAGCAGCATCTTGTAGTCGCATACCATTAGTTAAAGCATTGCAAGATTTAACTTTTTGTTCATTTATTTTGATCGTTGATTTTTTTGCTTTAATGTCAGAATCGATCGGTTTAAAGTGAGTTTTCGCATTATTTGCTTCAAATATTGGATTAACAGTTTCGTTGCAAGATTCAACATCTACAAAATCATCTATTTCCACTTTAAGTTCATTTTCTTTTTTAACTGGAGATTTTTCTATACAGAATTCTAATACATTTGGAATTGGTGTAGATGAATTGGTTCTAGATAACTTCATTGGTGGTATATCGTCGATATTAGTAATAGAAGTATCGATTGATCCATCTATTTCCATATCTTGTGGATTAAAATCGTCTTCTGTTTTCATTGTGTTCAGATTATTGTTCTGTGGTGTTTTATTTGTTATCAAAAAGCTATTAACATCTTCATCAGTTAACGTACGTGGAATGTCATCACTTTTAGAACTGTTGGCAGACTTATCTTTGTCACTATCAAATGTTATGTCTGTTAAATCAAGATTAAGATCTTCGAAACTCATGCAAGTCTTAGCATCGATGTCCATGCAAATACTATGCATTGGTGAATGTGGTACAGAACATGATTTCTGTGCATGCTTATATTTGGTATCACTTATATCTGAGAATAGAAATTTTTTTATATCATCAACATTTCTAAACATTCTTGGCATATTATTACCGCGCATATCCAAAACTGCTTCAGCTATAGGTACTTCGTCTGATTGATCTTGTACATCTATCGAATCTTGATTTATTTCGTCTTTAACATTTTGCGTTTCAAATATATCTGTTATTATCGGTGTTACTTTAGGTATGTGGAATGCTGATGATATTGATTGCTTTTTATTTAATAAATCATCTATATTAGCTATACTTTGAACGTTCTGTTCCGTTTCAATTTGTATAGGAGTTAATACACGTTTTGTTTCTTTGATAAAATATTCATCAACATCTTTAACAACAGGTTCATCTTTTACATCCAGTATATTCTTATCTTTTGTATCTTTAATGAAATATTCATCGACATTTGAAACTACTGGTGTATCTAAAGTGATACCTAAACTGTCATGACTTGTACCAGATGTTTCGCTATCATTATCAGATGATTCATTCGTGTCTTGAATGTTATCCACTTTATCCTCTGCATCTGATTCATCAGAGTTATCTTGTATACAAAAATCATTCTGTTCATCTTCTTCTGATGACGCTTCAAGATCGAAATCTGGATGTACAGCATACACTTGGATAACATCATAATCAGCGCCTTCAACTAATGAACAGTTATCAATACTTAATTGTTCTATATGACTAACATCTAGTGCTGTTCTGTCTAGACCTTCATTGTCCTGTACATTGTCTTCCTCCTCAGAACTTGAGTCTTGACTTGATTGTTCAGTAACACACTGTTAACATAAAGATATATTAAAGAAAAATTCAACATTTAGTTAATTTTACATTGAAAAAGAATTACTAACATTTACATTTTTACTATTATTCCATACTTGACCCTGATTTTCCTGTGGCTGCCAATATTCTGCCTCATTGCTTCCCTCTTCGTACTGATCGGTTTGTTGCTCCTGTGTATATTCCGGACTGTTCTGTTGACAGCTGCTTTCAGAAGATAGTGATTCACTTGTGGACCGCAGTATCTTATGACCGATTGAACGGAAACGTGGTTGATGGTACATATTCAGAATATGCGACTCCATATCTGAAATTAATAACAATTATGTATACTTTCGCATACAATTTAGGATTAAATAATGAAAAATTAAAAAATGAAAAATGAAAAATGATTTATTAATAAGCTTTTACTAAATAGTTACAAATATCTAGACTAAAACATCAGAAACATGTCAAAATGTTTATCACACTTTTTTGTTATATAGGCTTTTATTTACAACTAGCTGACGCCCGCGACTGCGCCCGCGCGAAATTAAAAATAAGACTTAATTAGTAGCCTATGTGTTCTTCTAGACTTTTCTACATCTATGCCAAATTTCATTGAGATCTATGAAGCCGTTGTGGAGATACCTTCTAACAAACATCCATCCATCTAAACATTCACATTTATAATATTAGTAAGATGACATATGTTGGTCAAAATATAATTGTTAAGTGAATCAAAAAACTGCAGAATAAGTATTTTATTGCTGATTACTGCAAAACAAAGTAGCACAATATTGTTATACTTAAACAAAATACCTTGTGTAATACACCTAAAAACTTTGTAATTTATACAATTAATAATAAGTCATATTTTTCTGTATATCCGCAAGATGGGACTTTAATGGAAGGTAGCTCATGTATGCAACATAAGTTAGTCTGCTTCCTAAGTGGAGTATAACCGCTATATAATTAATATTACTTGTAACCATATGGTGGGAATCAAACTCACAACAGTTTGATCTGTAGTCTATGCCCATCTTACTAATGTTATAAATTCGAATTTTTAGATAAATGGATAGATGGATGTTTGTTTGAAGGTATTATATCTCCAGAACAGCCGAAAGGATCTCAATGAAATTTGGCATACAAATATATATTATGAAAGAACACCTACTAATTATGTTTTTTTTTTAATTCCGCGCGGTCGGAATCGCGTGCGGCAGCTAATAAATAAATAATTTAATTTTAATCACAGCCAAATAGAATTTTATAACTGGCCAGTATAAAAATAATAAATGATTAAAAAAATTTGACATCATGACAAACATGTGTTTTGTGTCAAATTGACAAAATGAAGTGTATCAAATAAAGACTGAAAAAAATATAAAAACAAACAAAAAAACAATAAGGTATGTATAATAGATAAATTGATAATTGTACACACAGACTTAGTCCGAGGAAAGGATTAAAAACTCTTTTAAATATTCGGCACAATAGTAATTTCACATAAGTCTCCACAGCCACAAAACATGTATAAAAACATAATTTCATCTGTCTTATTCTCTTAAAAAAAAATAGTGATTTGACAGAAAAAGCACTACCTACAAGAATGTAGAACAGTTCACTTTTCTTTAGTAAAATCTATCAAATTGCAACAGAATTTATATACCATCACAAACAAAACATTTCAGCCGACTTTAAAAGGGCCTCAAATGAGCTCAATATTGTTATAATACAAACAACAAATAATTATGTGAGTGTAGCAATTTTAATTTATAACTAGCTGTCGCCCGCGACTCCATCCGCGCGGAATAAAATAGATAGTAGCCTAAATCTCAGAGCTACTGAATATGTATATAAAATTTCATAAAAATCTTACAAATCGGAGGAGGTAAATAACATTGTATCATAAGATTTTTACGTAAATCATCTCATTAAGCTTAAATAATAAACATATAAGTACATAAACTGTTCCTAAGTACTGTTATGACAATGCTATAGTTAAATCGGTCTGACACCTGCAGCTAATTTGATACTTTGCAAACTTGCATTTAAGTACTTGGAAGATATTCTTTAAAGACATTTGATATGGAACATTCTTTGAAAACATTATTATTAACAGTCACCTATGAACAGTGCTTACATTTCACTATATACTCTAAAGGTACACGTACATTGGCCCGTATCGGACGCACCGCAACCTAGATAAGCAAGAGCCCACGGAACCGCAATATTTTTCTCACTTATTCTTTTGTCTTAACCAAGTTTCGTACTTATGGAGGTTGTACATTAGAACTGAACACTGATGGATTGCTTGTTGTTAAATGCGGTCTTTCGATGCGGGTGGCTTGTATAATCAAAGCAAACTAAAATCCGTTGCGGTCCGTACGTGCGGTGCGTCCTGCGCAGGCGCATACAATTAACGCATACCTTTACTGCCATTTTAATTGGGATTTAATGGTTCCTAATGTTTATTTTGTATGAAATATCAATATTAGCAAGACTTCTTAAGTAGAGCATTTGTTTTATGACAAAAACATATCAAAAATTATCTAGATTTTTAAAATATATAAGAACTAGTTCATACTACACCCATTGTTAATATGCTGATATTAAAATACACAGTAAATATATCATATCAGCATTTCATGTATTGTAACATAGTAACAGCCTATATACTTTGTATAAATACCACAATATTTATAAGACTTCCTTTGTCTCTAATAATCTATATATTACCAAAAAATTAATAAAAATGTCAAACATTATCGATGCAAACATAATAACAATATTTAAAATTTGAGTATATCAAATTGTAATAAATTTCAAAGCATAAAAAAAATAATAACATATGTAACAATTGTTCAGATAAATTATATGGTTAATTCTAATACAGATTCTAGCCATTCCAGTAAATTACATTAATAACAATGTTTTTACGGGTCATAATCTTAAAACAAACCTATTTTAACACTAATACCAAGGCAACAGAAGTTCGTAAAAATATTAATTGCCCATATCAACAATAAAAGAGTTTAAATATTAACAATATAGTGAAAATCTATTAAAAACAACATTAAAGTGACCAGTATTAATCATGTAACAACTTTCAGTTGTTTTAACCAATATTGTAGGGTTTATAAGCCTTTTACAAGCTAAGATTTTGTCATGTGCATCAATTTTCTACTTTAGAATTGAATCTGGATAAGCAAGAAACCTCTGAACAAGAGCCATTATGCAATTCCGATGGACAACCTCAATAAGCATGAATCTCAGAATAGAGAGAATAAGTGAGAAAAATATTCCAGTACCTCGGACTGTTGCTTATCCAGGTTCAATTGTTATGAAATGATTCTAAGATAAATTACTTTTACGAGCAAATAGAAATTGTTTTCAATGTGTTTATTCAATATTCATATTTGGTCTGACCTATGCCAATATGTTATCTGTATTTTACAATAAACATGTTGCATCAATTTGTACTTATATGTTGCAATAATTTAATCCTAAATTATTCAACATATGTTGTAGCAAAAAGGCTTTTTGTATGATACAACTAGCAATCCCCCACACTCCATCCACACGGAATTAGAAAAAAAAATTAATAAGCAGCCTATGTACTCTTCTGGACTATTTACTACATCTATGCTAAATTTCAGCGAGATCTGTTCTGCCGTTCTGCAGATACTTTCAAACAAACATCCATACATCTAAATATTCACATTTATAATATTAGTATGATCTTTCTACTTACTATATCGAGTATGTTTTAAGTAAGAATTTCACACAATTAGATGTGCTCCAATTGCAGTAAAAATACATAGCAAAATACTATTATAGTGTTACCAATAACTGTAAACATAAATTTCATCAAAATAATATAGAACTTTAGTAATCTTGCTAACATTAAAAATACGAATGTATGGATGGATGTTTGTTTCAAGGTATTTCCAGAATGATTGTATGGATTCCGCTAAATTTGGCATAGATGTAGAACATAGCATGGAAGAACACATATGCTAGTAATTAAGTTTTAAATACCGCGCCGGAGTCGCGGGCGACAACTAATACAAATTAAATAGAGATAGAAAATGGTTACCATATGTTTAAAATGTAAGATCACTTTTATACTATAATCAAACACTTTAAATTTATAATTCAGCCACATTTTTAAACACTAACACTTATTAAAGTTTAAATTTTTAATACCACCACGCATTATTAAACATTTTTAACCGCAACATTACCATGCATGTGTCGTGTGTTCATTGTTATTTTCTTAACTGTCAAAATGCAAAAACAACCCCAAAACCGACAAATAATAATAGCGAATTTCAACTTTTAAAGCTAAAGCGGCACTATTTAGTACTCCTTATTGCATTTGCTCTACTAAAGATAACGGTTAAACGTTCAATCGTAAAAAGCTGCACAAAAAATAAGCTCAAACTCGTATAGGTTAGGTGTGCCGACTGTTCTCAATAATTAAGCGAGAATAGAATTATTAGCTAAAAAAATAATAAATCTAGCACATCCGCAATTATAATTATGTTTTGCATATAATCTTTTAATTTGCAAGTAATTATATAAAACAAAATAAACATTAGGTCAGTGACAAAACGCGCGCTAACCTAACCTTGATAGCGAAAAAAGGCACCTACAAGTTTCTAGTTCAAGGTCCCATGAAAAAACTGAAAAGTCACATGAAGCCGTTACACAAACAAATCTGAAATATCATTGCAACCCGCACAAGAATCTATTTTAAGACAAACAACAGACGAAAAAAGCACTAACCTTTTACAACCTCAAGTGACGGCTATATCCATGTAATTCGAATTTTATGTAATTCCTGTATATACCACAATCACACCACTGGAAGCAAACACTATAATTATTTTTCGACACTTTCAGGCACAATTCAGTCCATATTTTAACACTATAATCTTTAAAAAATTAACACTTTTCATGAAACATCACATGCTACAAACTTCACGCACGACAGACGACAGCAAAAATTGGAATCTCATTGTTGCCATTGCCATTATAATAACTACAAAAATAAAGTATTTTTCAAGTAAAATTTTTTTTGTTACTTCATAATCTAAAGATTTGAATAAATCCGGATTTAGAATAGATATTTATTTAATGGTTCTTTCATAAAATAACGGTCATAACAAAGTTACCAAATTATGATTTAGAAAGCGCCACTGAGGTTGTACTTATAAACTGTTTATAAGCTCGTGAAATGATAAAAAAATTCGTACGATTTACATTAAATAATCCCTTTGCCGTTTATATTACAGATGTTAAAAAATAATTTCACACGTGTTGAATTTTAATATAATAACTTATAAGAGCGTGCTCGAAAATAAAAGAATTATGCGCGTTGGTATTGCTTAGTTTATTTTTAAAACCCATACATTTTATTTCCGTCCCTCGAGGTGTCACTGTAACGACTATAATAAAATAAATTCATACGCTCTGTATGTCATATTTACGTAGTTATATTTAATAATCCCTCCCAGCTTTTAACACAGTTGAAATTGAATATGTAGCTGTCCTGTTGATTTTGTTCAAGTCGTAGTAATACTCAACTTAATCTTAATATCAGCTTAAAGAAAAAAAATCATCAAAAATTAAATAACTGTTGTCGTTTGTCGCTTTAATTAAACTTTTCAAAAATTTCAAAAAGTAAGGCAATTGCAAACTTTTTAATCAGCAATATTCTTTTGCCTTTTTTTATAATTCTGCCAGGATTACAAAACCAAGGAGGTTGAAAAACTCATTGGCTTCACTTAATATTAAAAAATATAACCTTTAAATCTATGAATCAATTAATTCACAGATGTCGCGTAAAGAAATGTCAGAGAGCGGGGAAACTCTAGCAGTGATTAGAGAAGAGCAGCTGTCACCAACTTCTTCATCAGTAAAGTTAGACGCTAATGTACAGAAGTACAACGTACAATCAACACCACGATGTAAATGTCTCACACAGAAGAATAAACAAATATCTAAAGATGAAGTCGATGAATTACTGAAAGAGCAAGAAGAGAGTCTAAGAGAAGAATATGAAAGAAGATTAGATCGAGAGATTCAAAGTTTAAAGGAAAGATTTGATTTTATCTTGGAGTAAGTAAATACATACTACCGTCACTTATATTTTAAATAGATCATTGTCCAATTCACATATACATTATGAAATTCGTATTAACAATTTACAAAATTTAATAAACTTATGGAAACAAATATTTTTATTGTATTATCTGCGACAGAAATGAACAGATACGTACATCTTATATGCTATGCGAAGCTCACAGGGAGAGGAAAGAAAAGATCAGCGCGCTACAAACCCAGCTCGAGTGTAAGAACCTTGCGGGGTTGATGTACGTCCTTTGTTCAGAGAGGAGAAAGAGCAAGCTGGAGAAGATGCAGATGGCACAAGGTTATACGCTTTACGAAAG
>NW_013530893.1:1115404-1130450 GCF_000836235.2 Papilio xuthus | reverse complement strand
TTTATATAAAGTTGTTTACGATACATTTATCTAAAACTTTCAATACAGGATTTGAGAACAGTTTTTATGTATAATAAAATCATATTTAATTTTATTGACTCATGCAAGATATATTTGTTAATATATTGAAATATGAACTTTCACAGAATATACAAAATACATTGACGTGTTACAAGAGACGTTAATTGACGCGCAAGCGTTGATACTTCGCCTTGTAAACGGATACAAAACCGGATCCAAGCTCGATGAAAGTTGGCGAAATAAAATGAATGAAGTCATAAAAGAGGTAGTTATGTTGTAACTATAATTAAGAACATTATATACATAGCTGTCGCCCGTGACTCCATCTCGGAATTTAAAAAAAAGACATTAGTAGCCTATGTGTTCTTCCAGATTATGTTCTACAGGGATCCATGCAGCTGTTCTAGAGATATCTTCAAACAAACATCCATCAAAACATTCGCATTTATAATATTTGTGTGATTTATTTAAAAGCCCAGTAAAAATGTCTTATAATAAGGTGGTCACAACAAGAACTGTAGTTTGGTCTTATATTATGTATTAAAGACAAATGTTATTTCTTACTAATATTATAAATGCGAATGTTTAGATGGATGGATGTTTGAAGATATCTTCAGAACGGCTGCATACATCTCGCTTAAATTTGGCATAGATGTAGAGCATAGTATGTTAAAACACATAGGCTATTAGGTTCCTTTTTAAGACAGCTAGTTAATAATAATAATTTCTATCTTTTCGTTTTCATAGTATCAAAGTTTCGTGAACAATTTCGTGAACGACACGCCTGAAATGAACCAGTACTTCTTCGATTTAGCCAAGCTGATCGAGACTGAGTTGCCTGTCTTCAAACCAGCTGCCGCGGAGTCTAAGATCTCTATTACGGAGCCGAAATTAAGTGAAATAGGTAAGTAATTACTGAATGTGACATATTTATAATGCTAAAGTTTGAATGGATGGATGTTTGTAAGAAGGTATCCCAAAAACGGTTGTATGGATTTGGATGAAATTTGGTATATATCTAGAACTCGTAGAATTTTTAAAAATATTTTTAATTACGCTAGACGAACTCGCGGGAAAATCCTAGTAAGTAATATTCGTAATAATAATTAAAAAACATAATAAAAATTTGTTCATCTGTTTCGGCGCTACGATACCACAGACAGACGTACACACAGACACGACAATCTTATAACATTACGTTGTTTTAGCATCAGGATTAAAAACATGCCTTAGTGTGGATAAATGGTCGATTATCTTACTTCTTACTAATATTACAAATGCTAATGTGTAGATGGATGGATGGATGTATGTTTGAAGATATCTCCGGAACGGCTCAACGTATCTTGATGAAATTTGGCACAGATGTAGAACATAGTCTGGAAAACTACTCATTTAGTATTTTTTTTAATTCCGCGCGGATGGAGTTGCGGGCGATAGCTATTTCGCTTCTTTCTTTTTTTGTATCCTCGATAATTTTTTTTTTGTATATTTAATTAATTTAATGTAAATAATATTCAAGGACAAACAGAGGACAGACCATGGTTCGATATGTTAGAAGGTAGCAACGCACCATTCGTAATGTACGGGGACATGGCTGATTTCAAACCGAATCTACGCAGAAATGTATTGAAGACATTAAAATCTACCAAAGAACCGCCAGACGAATGGGAACATTACGGTAAGATGGAACTAAAGAGTATAACAACAGTGGTAGAGCCCGCTTTAACATCTTCGTACGAATCGGCCCGGCTCGTCCGGTGAAATACCACGACCACACGGAAGACACGCGTCAAGTGGAAGTAAGTTAGTTTCGTCTCATTAGTGTACGTCCCGGAGGCCTAATTTAGTCCTCTTTCCATTCCCACCTTTTTTCTTATAAGGACAATGATTCGCTTATAGAAGTTTCTCGCTTATCCAGGTTGGACTGTATAGAAAGTATACGTTGTTTAGTAGTTTTTTTTTTATCTTTCAACAGTTATCAACGACACATTCGTAAAATCGCAATGCCCCAACGCGGGCCTAATTAAAGACGAATACCTCAAACTGTTGCCAAAGCCCGGGAAATGGGAGTGCTCCACCATACAGACTGACAGAGAGGTAAATATTTAAAAAGTAAAATTGTTTATATTGCTTATCTGAGCTGGTAAGAGAGACGCTGCCCTGCGGTTAATTCTGTCACAAAATATATAAAACCTCCATACGCGTAGAAAATGAAATAACGGCACTGATAAAGACGGGCTATAAGAGTAATATTTTGTGCCTTTTTGATTTCCGCCATTTTGACGCTAATGGTAGCGGTTTGAAGCGGTGATGGGGATTCAAACTAATAAAGATAGAATGAAATGTCACGTGACATCAACTGTCGTTTTAATTACAACGAATGAAAAGCTGTTATTTCCAAGCAATCACCTATTCATTCATTAAAAATGCATAAAAAATAACATAGATCCAGCCGTTGTTTTACCATTGTTTTTTTTTATAATATAAGGTGACAAATGTGTAATCGGCCAATTGAATTCGCTGAAATAGGGAAGCGCTTGCTGCCCATAGACATTCACAGATGGCGTTGCTTGTCTACTTTTAAATGTCATCTACTTCTATAAACTATGGAAGTGTAAACCACACAATTATTTTGTATCGTATTCCAGAGTAGCACAAGCCACCGTGTGACACAAGCCAGTGTCGATATACGTGGGAACATGGGCTCTATACTAAAAATAATGCAAGTATTTTATAGTTTCGTCTTTAAAATCAAACTAGCTGTCTCCTGCGACTTCGGTCACGCAGCATAAAAAAAAACTAAATTAGTTGTCTATGTATTTTTCCAGACTGTTTTCCATCTATGCCAAATTTCATCGACATCCTAGTAGCAGTTCAGGTTATAACTTCTAACAAACATCCATCTAAACATTCGCATTTATAATATTAGTAAGGTATATAAGTAAGATGTCAGGTTGTTTTTTTTTATTAGAGCGTCATCAGCGTACGGTCAGCCAGCAACAAGGGCGACTATTCTTGGAGCTAGGGACTCCATGGAGATTGCTTCCACAACTAAACTGGTCAGTTATATGTTGGTTCTCTGAAGTGATATACAGCAGTTTTGGTAACTTAAGTGTACTTAACCTTTAAAAAAATCGTGGGTTTCTACGACCAAAAATCTAAGTTGCAAACGTATCTCTGTTTTATCACGGGATGGCGATATGTTTTATATAGAGGTTTTGGTCTCAGAAACCAACGATTACTTGTCTTAATTATAAAACTTTTAATATTTGTTTTAGCGCGAAAAAGTTAGAAATTCGGTACAGAATAAAGTCGTCATAAACATTGGAAATAAACGGGTAAGAAATAAACAAAATTTTGTTAGTAATTCCGTTTTTCGCATGCTGTAATTTATATCACACAAAAATATTAATTTTCTAGACAACGAAGTTTGACGATTACCCAGACATAAGTCAAGATTATTCTGAAGAAGTCGAGACGATACCTAGGTAATAAACTAAATGATAATTTCATATCAATTTATTTATACTCATGGTATTAAATGAAGATCTTAGTTCCATCATGCGGTTCCTCTGGTGTTGCATATGTATATGGGTGTCGTTGATCACCTCGGTGTTCCCGACGCTCGTTTGCCCTCTTCTCTTAAAAAAAAAGCTAAAAAGTAAATCTTTGTATTATGTATTTTAAGCTAAAGTTCATAAAATTCTTCAAAAAAACTACGTTAAAAAAATTTGAGTTATTGGAACGGTGATAGTTATAATAAAAAGCTAAACTGAAAAAAAAGCTAGCTGTCGGTCACGATTCCGTTCGCGTGGAATTAAAAAAAATGTAGTGTTCTTCCAAGACTATGTTCTATATTTGTACCATAATTATGATCGATGATATGATTGAGCCGTTCTGGAGATACCTTCTTTTAAAATTTAGTTTAATATTTTCAGACAAGAAGTGTCCCAAGTTGAAGAAGATGAAATAATAGAAGAATCGTTTTCAGCATTGGGGTAAGTTTACATTTTTAACTGCGTTAAATCAATGTCTCTTTGTCTTCTATTCTACGGAAGCCATGTACCTGAACGGATTTCGGATCACGTGGTTAACAGTTTGATTCCATTCCACTATTGTAAACCATAGCAAAATCCTAGAGCTAAGTCGTAACGGTAAGAAATATTAGTAAATGAAGAAAAATCTGACATTTAAAAAAAATGTTGAGTTCTTAATATAATTTCGCTTGGCATAAAATCGGCAAAATTTCACTGAGGGCACCTTGAGAGAGAGAGAGAGAGGGAGGGAGAGAGAAAAACAATGTTAAAACTATTTATAATTCACCCAGGAGTATTCACAACGACAGTATGCAAGTTATTCCAAGTCACGTGCCAGATCAGGACGCCAAGATTAACTATGAGAAGGTTGATTATCTTATTTTACTTGATATATGCCTTAAGTTGAGTACAGATTAGACTTATATAACAGAACGAGCCTATGACATGTTCTAGTCTATCACTCTTTGGAAACTATGACCATTCGTAAGAACGTTACATTACATAGAAATGCTCGAGTGTATATTCACCTTTATGTATGTTGTGTTTAGCTCCTTTACTAAGTAACTAGGCTTTTGTCAAGTACGTTGGTTGCTTTACACTTCTTTAAACTTCGCTGATATTCCTAATTAAAAACACACTAAAGGTACGCGTACACGGCGCGCGACAGATTGTTGTACCTAGTACACAAGAATCAAACCCAGGTCCTAAGAATTACAACTTTGTTTCCCGTTGGACCGGTAGGCCTTCGGATTTACTTCCCATTGGGTCGTCAGCCACAAGTGTAATACTTAAATAATTTCAGGTGTGTCCAATGGAGGAGTGTCAGAGGATGCAAGTTGACTCGTTCATACGTTCTCTTCCGCCGTACATGCAAGCCAACCCATACATGCGCTTTGAGAAAACATATGAGGAATATGAACCATGTAGTCCTGGTAAGTATACACACAAGTACTAGGATAACATAACATACCAATAGATGCATACCTAATCTGGGCTTAAAAATCAATGCATTAACCGTGAGTTTCTGTTACCAAAACTTTTATATATTAAACATATCGTCATCTCCGTCATAATCGTTGACAAAACAGAGATAACAATATGTTTTGAACGAAGATTTAAGTCTCAGAAACCGACCGTAATTAATGATTAATTAAAATTTCCCTTACGACTTTAGTATAAAAACCCTTACTAATCAAATTATTTGAGTTTTTGTACTTTCAAGAACATTTAATAAAAAAAAAATTACAACCAGATTGATTTCACGGTTTACCTTTTTATCCAAATAAAAAACCTATACTTAATAATTTAACCAGAACAACTGGACATACTGAGACAGCGTATAGAGAACAAGAAGAGGAAATCCAAGCTGGATGTGACTGCTGGCGAGGAGTCACCTCTGCAGGAATGGGACCAGAGAAGCAACACTGTGGCCGCGCAGACATCCGCGTTCACACTACCGCCCTGCACATGTCCCGTTAACTCTACCGTTGAGGAAAACGTACATGGGATTGTGTACAACAGTATGTAGTTATTTTAAATTTTAACCGCCAAAATCTTTCTTTTTTTTATCTATTATTACTATGTTCCAGATTAATTTTGATCTTTAGTTATTTTTTAATCTAGTAAAAAGAGTCATTGGTTAGCGAGTTCAGGTACCAGGACCACAGCTTGAAGTAGGAGTAAATTGGGAAATTTCTCCTTATTACCGTAGGTTTATACCAAAACCTATATATGAAACATATCGTCATCCCTGTCGTTATCGTTGATAAAACAGAGATGACAGTATGTTTTAATGTTGGGTTTTCAGAAACCGTTCGTTAGTAATCTTTGGACTAATGAGTACGCTATTTTTAATTGGAAGGTACCAGGGGCACATAACGTTACAGTAGTTAGTACTTCATGAACTTGTGACTACACATGTGTTAATCAGTAGTTGTTTGGAAAACTATATAGCAATTTAGAGTAAACAATATTATTTCCAGTTGAAGATTTGCTGCCCGTGAAGCGAGCTATAAACGAAATCAACAAGAAATTCTTCTTTGACAGTACTATTGAGTTCAATAGATTCAAAGTGGTGGGACAGAATGGTGACAGCACAACGTAAGTTTAAATTTAAAGATGGCCGTTTACATTCTTTTGTTTCTTCATGATTGTTTTCGTTTTAATTCAAAAGAAATCGCTATTATATGTTTTTCGTACTATATTACTACTATTTTTCACTAGTTATACGCACAGTGTTAAAAAAACTTAGTAAGTAGCCTAAGTGTTCTTCAAGACTATGTTCTACATCTATGCCAAATTTCAACGAGATCCATGAAGCCGTTTTGGAGATATCAAACAAAAACATCCATCCAAAAATTCGCATTTATAATATTAAGAGGCACTAAATTCTATCACACCTTTTTATAGACATATGATGGAAAGAAAAAAAGACAACAGATTCTATGAAATACAAAATATGCTGAGACAACGACCGAGTTTGTGCGACATGTTGCCCAACAATGCACGATGAAAGCAAACATATGACCTGTTTATTCATCTACACAGTTATGCTGCCCTAATCCAATTCACTCTGACAATCGTAACAAGATTTATCTTGGATAGTCTTAACTTCAATTTCTTGTATCGATAGATATGTAATATATTGATAATTAATCTGAGGCAAAAAAAAGTAATAGAAAAAGGCCTTCAGAGTTCTTTTGTTCAAAATGTTCGAAAATCAAATTTCGATTAAACGTCAAAATAATATGACGTCATCGATAGATTATATTATCTATGCTTGTACTTTTGACAAAATCGTCGATTTTGACGAATTTGTCGAATCTTTATATTAATTTTGAAATTCGAATGCATTCATATTAAGGGCCTTCGCACACTAGAGACTCAGTCGGCGAATAGTGCGCTTAATATAAGCATGTAAATTGTGTAACGTGCGCATCTCCCATATATGCTCATACTGATTAAGCGTAGGATCAAATAATCGGACGCCTAAATCGCTAGTATGTGGGCCCTAAAATCAAACAGAAGCTTCGATTACGTAATATTTGAAAGAAACCAATAATTGTCGTTGCAATTTTATATATATTTTTTAAATATTAACAAAATAAAAAATAGTATAATTATAACAAATGTCTTATTTTAATATTAAAAAGAATAACATTAATTCGATATTAAAAGAAATATATCCTATAGTTGGTAATTAAATGTATTTAAAATTGAAAAAAAAGAGAAACCGTTGATTTTCACTGCCTACTACTTGAATGATAATTTCTTTAATTCGCTTAGAAACAGTAAGATAAATATTTCAATGGAAACCAATTTTTATCATTCTTTTCCATGTTCCTAAAAATAATGAAAATGTAAATTTTATCAACTATTTTAAAACATGTTTTTTTTATTGGTACAAAATATTTCTACGGACGATTTCAATTGAAAATTTGTCAAATTCTAGTATACTATTTAAATTTAGATCTAGATAGATTGAAAACTAGAATGTAACTATAGAAAAATCAGTTTCAAAAGAATCAATAGCTTTTGGAATTCTATTTAAGTATTTATTATAATACGCTATTAACTAAATTAAAAGGGACTAGATAGAAATATTTATAACATTTTCGATTTTAGACTAAAAATTTTCTAATGAATTTAAACCTTACAAAGATCTATATAATTTGTCATTAACTACACTCAGAGTTGCCACTAAGCGACTTAGTTTAGTAATTGTGGTAGTTAATATTTTTATAATCACTGTAAAATTAATATTAGAAATCACATATATTCGTTCATATCTTTAGTTTCAGCCCCTAATATAATTTCACCCACGCTATCTTTAAATTCATCCACATCTTGCATATCTTTTCCAGTCATTTCTATTATTTCTATCTCATTGTAATCGTCCAATTTAATTTTATCAATTCTAAAATTTGATTCGACATTATCATCAAGGCTGACTGTACATATTCTAGATGTTGATTTGGCTAGATCTCTTGATATAGGTATTTTAGATTCTTCCAGTCTATATATTTTTGTATCTATCAGTTTAGTTGATGACACTTTGACTGGAAAGATATCTTCATTTTCCTCTGGAGATAGCATAGAATCATAAGGGACTTGTAAACTATTCTGCAATACTTCGACTTCTTTGCGTCTTGCCTGTTTTCTTTCTAATTGCTTTTGTAGATCTTCTATTCTTTCATTCTTCAGTTTAACTAAACTGTCGAGATGTTCAACCTGTAATACATTTTCAATCATAAGTTTCACGTCTATTCGAGTGTCGACGTGTATTGTAGATGGATGGATGTTTGTTAGAAGTTATGTCCAGAACGGCTGTATGGATCTCGCTGAAATTTGGGATAGATGTAGAACATAGTCTGGAAGAACATATAGGCTACTAATTAAGTTAGTTATTTTTAATCCCGTGTGGATGGAGCCGCAGGCAGTTATATTTAAATCTAGTACCTTTTGTTTAAGAACATCTATGACTTCTTTGGCGTCTTTCAGTTCCTGTTTTTGTGTAAGATAGGACGCGTGACTGACGACTTTCTGTTGTATAGTCTCTAAGTATCCATTGACCCTCGTCTTCAGTGGTACGACCAGTACGTTCTCTGTAGAAAAAAAAATATTTTTTTATTTATTAAAGCAACCATTATCATCAACTTAAGTAATTGTTGGTAGGTCTTTTCCAATATCTTTCACATAACGCGGTTCTTCTGCTAGCTGTTGCCCACGACTTCGTCTGCCCGGAATTAAAAAAATAGTCTACGTGTTCTACCAGACTATGTTCTACATCTATGCTAAATTTCAGCGACATCTATACAGCCGTTCTGGAGATACTTTCTAACAAACATCCATCCATCTACAATACACGTCGACTCTCGAATAGACGTGAAACTTGTGTGCGAACGTTTAGATGGATGGATGTTTGAAGATATCCCCAAAATAGCTATTTGGCATACATATAGAACATAATTCGGAAGAACACATAGGCTACTAATTTTGTTTTTTATTAATTCCGCACGGACAGAGTCGCGGGCTAAAGATAGATTATATATCTATGAAAACAGTGATTAGGAAAATAATTGTGAATGGAATATTCCTTAGTTGTTGGATGAAAACATGTTCATTAAATAGAAACATACTATCATAGTAAAAACCATAAACAAGATAATCGTTGTAAAGATATTGGTAGCGGGCTTCATAATTATTATGTTACTCTATATATTTAAATTTCTAAACATTTCACCGGTGAGACGGAACATTAATTTTTCACCATTAACTTTTCCACTGATAAGATGCATTTCTAGCAGAATATTTCTTGAACAACGTTTGTTCTTATTTGAGATTTAAGATTTCGCTCGCACCAACAACGTAATTAATATTATAAATGCTAACATTTAGATGAATGGACGTTTGTTTGAAGGTATCTCCATAACGGCTCAACAGATCTTGATGAAATTTGGCACACATGTAGAACATAGTCTGTATAAACATTTATGCGACTTATTATGTATTTTTTAATTTTATACGGACGCAGTCGAGGGCGACAGCTAGTATTGTGAATACGAAAATTTAGATGGATGAATGTTTGTTATCTATCTCCAGAATGACTAAACAGATCTCACTAAAATTTGGCATACATGTAGAACATAGAACAAATAGGTGGTCGAAATTACGGGGACAGTTAGTATAAGTAAAAGTGGTAATTAAAAAAAAAACAACTACTTAGAAAAGAACACAGTGGAATGAACATTCACATATTTCAAAGTTGTACTCAAAGAAAAACAAAGTACTCTTCTATCATCCAGATTAAATTATATTAAGCAGGGACACAATTGTTTTTTTAAATAAAAAAAAAACTTTATTCTTCTCCAATTTAACATAAAATGTAAGAAATTTCACGTTCATTTGTTCGCACAATTACCTTAAAAGAGGTACAAACTTCAACAACAAAAAAACATACCGTCATCGCCGCAAGCCTCGTAGTAGCTCCCGCCGCTGGAAAGATTCTGTTCTGAATCTCTCATGCTTCTGTTCGCCTCTTCATCACGTCTGATCTTATCACGTACTGCGAAAAGAAATAATAAGGCCCTTCGTACAAAAGACAAGGAAACTAATATGGTACCATCAGGTGCAAGAAAAGTCGGCACACTAAAATAGCTTGCTAAATAGCTAAATAGTTGGAAACACGTACAGGTGGCAAGACTTTGGATCAAACAGGAAAGAGATAGTCAGATGGAAAAGATTGGAGCATGATAAATACAACTTAGAAAGAGACTTTTCTCCTTCTCTTTAGAGAGGACTTTTCTCTCTCTCTCTCTCTCTCTCTCTCTCTTTAGTGAGGACTTTTCTCGGATCTCAAGAAACAGTTTGCAAGCGTTAAATAAAGACGAAAATCTAAATTATTCTCGCAATATATGTATACTAAAAATCTAAGCCTTAATAATTCTTAATAGATATTAAATCTGTATAACACCTTTCTTTTAACTAACGCTTATGCTAATATTTAGGGGTCAAGAACGGCTACCTTTGACCTTGAAACATTATCAAAGCTCTAACATTTTCAAAAGTAAATAAGTGGAAAAAGAATAAACACGTCACACATCTGTCAAATCTATGTGCCATTGTTTTAACAGCAAAAAGTTAACAATACTATTTATTATATTTATTTAAGGAGATTGACATCATGAGACTAAAAACTCATCTGTTATTTAAGTGTAGTTTTATTGACGGTCACAAATACAAAAATAATGTCATCTCCCTTTTTTTAAAGACAATGAAAGAGACAAAAGTGACATATTTCTTACCCATTAGAAGCACCTTCTCAATAACTCCGGGTGTATTGTTGGCCAGTTGCTCCATTGTTGAAGTACAGAGGGTTAATTTTAATTTCTTCAAGACTTTTCTGTTTAAAGTCATCCAGTTGTTCAGTTTGAGAGCCTGACTGTTCCGTGGTGGGTAGTTGTGCATTTCAACCAGCTTTGGATAATGTACACCCAAAATTTCCGCGAGAAGCACTGAAATAAAAATAAAGTATTTTAAATGAACAGAATGCATTGAAGTGGAAATGATTCCGCGTTTCGTCAGATGTGCGAAGTGTGCTTTCCGGAGGTCTAATTTTAGTCCTCTTTACCTTCTCACACTTTTCGTATTTTTAGTCATTAGTTAGAATCTTGACGCGAATGGCACGCTTTCGTTACCAAGTCAAGTGTCAAAATGATTAGTGAGGGGACATAAAGCTACCTGCAACTCATTGTTGATAGAGTAGGATTGGACTGTCCAGTGCTGGCCATGTGGACACGTCTACATGTGCCCTGAAGAATTTTATGTTTTATTTTGTGTTTATATTTGTGCTAGTGTTTAAATTTGTATTTTTGTTTTGTATGGACCATGTGTCTGAATTAAAGATTTATTATTATTTTTATTATTATAAACGTTGACATTTTAATAAGGCTAGTGTTGCGCCGATACACCGGCACACTGTCGGATTTCCTTCCAAATAGTATACGGAAATGATGGGAAGGGAAAGTTTTGATGGAGGAAAGAAAATATTTACAATCCAAAAGGTAAAGAAAATTGTAAATTTATATATAACATATTATGACCTTTTACTCTTCTTAATAACGTACTTAGTTTTCTTAGAATAAGTATTAAAAAGTCACCCTTGACTTCTTATCTTCTTTCGATTCGGCTCAAGAAGGTGATGAAATTTTTAAAATCAGGTCTAATATATAAACGACAAAACAATCCCTGAAGCAAACCTTTTTAATTGGTCATATTTTTACCTTCGACTTTGTTAAAGTCTTGGGTAAATGGCCTCGTTATTGGCCACTTGTGTATTACGTTATACATTAAAATATTATAAAATATACCAGCATCAGAGAAATCCCTTGAAATTTTCTTCGTTTGTCTCGACAGTTTGTAGGTGTCAACCCAGGCGAGGACGGACTCGATGTCCGACAAAGGCACAGGTGATGAAAAACTTCCCATCATCTTTATGTAAGTGTTTATAATAAAATTAAAGCTTTAAAAAGTGTATATTGTATTAAGTTTACGAACGTTTTGACAAAATTAATTTATCCCTGATTTGACGTTATGTCATCCGAAAAGGTTTTTTAATTTTTTTAATTTTATTTACGACCAGCTTTTATCATTGCGATATTTTTATAAGTTTTTATTTAATCTTTGACATTCGACATATTGATTGCTTTATTCTTTACATCCACGTTTCTTACGCAACAGAGAAAGTCATATTAAAAACAAACTGTAAAGGAGCATGTAACCAAACAATAACACAACTCGGGTCCGTAATTCAACGGGATAAGAAGACACCACAGACGTGAATATGGCGCGAACCAGACACACTTTAGGGGTGAACATTATCTCTTAAAGTACCGCTATAATAAGTTTATTCCCCTAGGGTTGTCAACTTTAACACTTGTGTTATTTATATATAGTTTTCCGACTTCAAAAAGGAGGAGGTTATCAATTCGTCTGTATGTTCTTTTTTGTTGTCTCTGTTTTATCAAAGAGTATGAAAAGGATGGAGGAAAGCGTCTATGGCACAGTTCTTTATGCTTAAATAGAACGGAACAAAATAAATACATCCAGATTCGATTTCCATGTACTAATGTGTTTTATGATTTTCAAATTTCAAGTGTATCCGACGCCGTAGAGCTGGGCCTGTGGAAGCTATAAGCGATGGACTGGTAGGAGAAAGTGCAGGACAGGTGACTTTGGCAATCTCTTGTTTCGGTGGCCAAGACCTTCTTTGGATCTCAGCGCCAGCAAAGTAAGTATGCGTATCCGACGTTTTTACATTGAAGAAAAACATTCGGATGCAACCTGTATATATCTGGGCAGAAATTCAAAGATGTGTGAAGTCAACCTGCACTGGGTCAGCATTGACTATGGCCTAGTCACCTAACCTAGAGTAGTATCCGAGCCCCTCAGTGGGGACGTATAGTGAGCTGATGATGAAGAGATCTATAGGGGGATAACAGTTGTGGAGTTCAATTGCGATATAAAACTAGTGATGTGTGGCCAGGCCTTAACAATTTTCTAACGCAAAGGTCATAGAAAGCATCTTCGAATAATGTTCATGATATAACCAAGTGTTTCTACGATAAACACGTACGATGACATTGCGTTTTACATAGAACAGTAAAATAAGCAGTACAAATTGGTAAAACATCGTAAATAAAATAATGTCTGTACTGTTAGTAAGAAAAACCGAAAATGTGGCAGTGTATTATTATTCATTCTGACACTGGACTTTGTAATGAAAGCACGTCATTCGCGCCAAAGGATTCTAATTAATAATGTCTGAAAGTAATAATATTAACTACTCAATTGATTTGAAAAAAATCTTTTACTGTTGGGTAGCTAGTACTGTTGGGGTGACAAAATCTGTACTTAATACTAGATTTTTTAAAGTTCCGCGCTGACGAAGTCGCGAGTAACTGCTAGTTTACCATAAAATAAATGATATTTGAAACAATGCCGAGGTTAATATTTACTACATATTACGATATAGGATTTTAAAAATTTATGTTAAAGATTTGAAGAAATACGTGAAATATTAAAAAAAAATAATGACTACCATTTTAAAGTAATAACTACATTATACGACTTGGGGAATTTCAAGTAGCGAGCATACCATTTCCTTAAAGGCCGGAAACGCGTCTGCAGTTCCTCTGGTGTTGCAGATGTCCACGGGTGTCGTTGATCACCTCGGTGTTCCCGACGCTAATTTGCCCCCTTTTTTATAAAACAAAATATTAATAATTATAACAAAAATAAAATATTATTCTACTGTCACTTTTCTACGCTGTGGCAACGGTACATGGCAACATCGTAATGATATTATTTGATATAAAAGTAAACTTTCTATCAAAGACTAATAATATAAATGTGAATGTTTGGATGTATGAATGGATGGATGTTTGTGAGATAACTATAAAACGACTTCATGGATATCGCTGAAATTTGGCATAGTTTTTTTTTAGTTTAAAATATTAGCAGATTTTTTTGTAAATTTACTAATATTTCTTGTACCATTCCAACTAAGCTCTATGCTTGTGCTAGGATATGGTTTACGACAATAGTCGAATGGCGGGATACGAACCCCCGACCTCGTGATCGGAACCGTACCCTTAACCATTAGGCTATTGACGCTTTAAATATATGAAATAGATTTAGAACACAGTGTAACACATAGACTACTGATTAAGTTTTTTATTTCAATACCACGCGGACTGAGTCGCGTGATACAGCTACATTGCTAATATAAGAAATTGTCGCAAACAAAATTTCAATATCCTCTCTATATTATACTTTATCTTTGCTTTCTATATTGATTTGATCCTCTATAATTAAATTCTATTATCAAGTACAAGCTAAATAAAAAAACAAAAAAAGTTTAAAATGATGTCCTAAATTTTACCGAAGCGTGGTGATCCTACAAGTGCATTTGTAAGGAAGACATTAGATCAATGCAAGCAAAAAGGGTTAATACTTAACGACAAAACTAGGTTTTGCTTTGACTGAAGTTCAAACTATTGTACTAGGGTTGACACCTTTGCAATTTCTTTTTAATTAAATTTAAAAAAGTTTTACGATGAATGGCCTATTTGGTGAGGAATTAAGAAAAACTTACATACGAAAGTGATTTTTTTTTAATATTACTGTGTTTGCTTGATAAAATAAAACAATAATGAAATTTGTTTTTTTTTTTAATTTCGTTGGAAAGAATACAACAGTAAAATAGGTACAGCCAACCTATAAAAAAACTAATAGTAATGAGAACATTCGGTTTAAAAGATTGGTATCAAAATTGAAACTCTAGGCTACTAAGGGTTAAGTAAACTATGTGATCTTCCAGACTATGTTCTAAATGTATCAAATTTCATTGCGATCCATGCAGTCGTTCTGAAGATACCTTCTAACAAACATACAAACATTTGCATTTATAATATTAGTAAGAAGTAAGT
>NW_013530893.1:1105188-1110346 GCF_000836235.2 Papilio xuthus | reverse complement strand
AAGACATAAATACTACTGAACCTCGTTTAGACGTCCTTATCCACAACGCCGGTTACGCAGACCTTCTTAAAAAAAGAAAATCAGCTGATGATATTGAATTAACACTGGCAACTAATCATTACGGACCTTTTTTACTAACTCATTTATTAATTAAACTATTAAAAAAATCATCACCATCTCGTATAGTAGTTGTCGCATCTTCTTTGTATCGCTTGGGATATTTTAATATTAATAATCCGAATCCAGTGAATGATTTCTCCGGTTACCAATATTATGTATCAAAAGAGGCGAACATACTTTTCACTAAGGAATTATCTAGAAGATTAGAAGGCACAGGAGTGACTGTTAATTGTTTACACCCTGGATTAATTGACACTGGTATTTGGAACTCTATTCCGAGACCTTTGTCTTGGTTCTGGAATTTGGTTATCAAAGGTTTCTTTAAAACACCAATTGAAGGTTGTCAAACTACTGTCATGTTGGCGGTAGACGAAGATCTTTTGAAAACAACAGGGAAATATTTCTCAGATTGTCAAGAAAGTTCCGTATCGAATACTGCAAGTGATATGAAAAGAGCAAAAAAATTATGGGAAATATCAGAAAAGATGGTCAAATTGGATGAAAACGATACTAGGATTTAATGTGTCTTTTTTGTTTATCTGTCTCGCGGTGTGTTTTCATTGCCGAAAGATCTGTACAAAAACATACTGTCAGTACTGGCGTAAAAAAAAAAAACATTGTTGGGGTCTAACGCGCCAAGGCTTGTTAAAAAAAACGCCATTGACGGTTCTTAAAATGTTGGTTACCCTAAAACTGGCGTGCAATTACTTTTTCTTTCATAGACAATGAGGATTGGGATTATTTTTTTTTACAAGTTTATCGGCAGATGAAACCCACGGGACGACATATTTAAGGTTATGTTTGACATATTTTATATTATGACGTATTGTTTTAATTTAAATAAAACTCATATTATATTAATATATTTATTAATTAATGTTACAGACTAATGTTGAATGAATATGTATAGTGAAATGAAATGAGAAAGTTCATGAGAAAATTATATAATCAATTAAATAACTTTGCTATTAATAATTTATTTTTAATTTGAACACACAATTGTGGTTTAACGAAACACTAAGAATAATCTTCTAAACGTATTCTCTGCTGAAAAAATGCTAAACAAACTTTATGATAACTCAGAATATTATTCAAAAGAATTTTCCAGAACACAATTTTGGATCAAGAAGTTAAATTGAAGGCAGACTTTCTTCCACTCGGAGTCAACTTTTAGACATTTGCTTCTCCATTTTTGAACCTTATAATACTTATATAATTACTAACTTTTGCCTACGACTTCGTCCGTTTAGGAATTGAAAAACACCTTAATAAACTGCCTATGTGTTCTACCAGACTATGTTCGACATCTATGCCAAATTTCAGTGAGATCCATTTAGCCACTCTGGAGCCTACTACCTAATTTTGACATCACACGGCATTGCAAAGCTTTCTCTAACTTCTTACTTATAATATAAATGCGAATGTTTAGATGGATATTTGTTTGAAGGTATCTCCAGAATGTCTGAACAGACCTCTATGAAACTTGGCATAGGTGTAGAATATAGTCTGGAAGAACACATAGGCTACTAATTTTCAATTCAATGTATTCTTCACAGTTAGTTGCTTACGTTAAATTTTGTCAGTCAATTAATTCACATGAATCCAAAAATGTATGATCTACTCCTAAAACAGTACCAAGACTTTGTCTTGCCCTTTTTATCTGTTCTGCGTCCATATTTAAAAACCAATCATCATTTAAATTCAAAATATTAGGAGTTGCATTCACTATATCTGGTAAAATATTTGTTGAAACTTTATTAACTATGTTATTTTCTTTCTCTTCAACAATCTTTGTTTCTGTGGCAACAGCTCGAACCTTTTTGTAACGATTTATAATTTTTTCTAATGAATTTGTTTTAGCAATAAGTTGTCCGTTTGTTTTCGGTGTAGCATTTACATAATTATTCGGACTTTGGCTGTCATTGTAATCTAAAGATATTTTTTCATTATTTAAAGCCATATTAAAATTAACAGATTTAAAAATGGGACTCTTTTGATGTAAAGTCGTAGGTGTTATTTGTGGATTGGAATTATTTTGGTGTTTAGGACTCTGCGGAGTATTACAATTACTATTTCTATCCAGCATAGCTATTCCGGATACTTCTAAAAGGGACGGACTGTCTTCTTGCATTATAGATAATTTTCTAGGTCTCAATTTACTTAATGGCTTCCTTTCTATGTTCTCGAATAAATTTGGTGATGAATGACAACGAATTAGGCCAATACTTTCATTAGTAGAAACTGATTCATTGAATAAACAACCTTTTTTAATTATCTCTGGTCTGTCAGTTTTATATTTAAACTTTTTAGAGCTACTGGTTTTCTTAGTTGACAGTAACCTTGTGATTTGTTGTGTGGTGAATCCTGAAGAACATTCAGCGATTGTTTCGTTCACTTTATTACCGTGTGATATCAATGAGAAATTGTGATAATTTTGTGTGATATTAGAATTATCATAGACACTCATTTTACATGATATGCGCGATTTAAGAAAATCATCTCTAGATATAGAGAATAATGTTGTTAATGACTTTGTCTGTGGTCCGTTGAAATATAAATTAGGTTTCCTTCGTAGATTAAATTCATGCTTTGACATACGCATCGGTGTGAAGTTTTCAAATAAGAATTGCTTATCTCTGTGTGTTTTTAATATTGATAAGTCCGGTAACTGTGGTATTTCAACAGCTTTCTTCGATGACTCTGATCGTAACATTATATTCGGGATTACCTGAAATTGAAATAATTATAAATTAGATTTTGTCTATGTATTTTTTTAAAGTTAAAGTACTGTTTGTGTAAATTTATGACAGCTTATTAGTATAAAATGATTCTATACCAAGTTTTTTGTCAAAATAACTATCTAATCTAAAGAAGTGAAATGAAGGAAGAAACAAAACATCATCAAATTTCTGTCTTTATTCCACTCAAGTAAGATTAACCCAAGAATTTTAGGATTTATCATCAGCTCCCTATATGTACGTCCCCACTGTGGGGCTAGTAGCCTACCTTAGCTTAGGGGTGACTAGGCCATAGTCAAGTAAGTCTCAGTGTGGATTGGTTGACTGGCAGGTTTTTTTTTATAAATTTATCTCATACTTACTAATAATAAATAAAAATTCTTACCGGAAGTTTAGATTCAGCATTTAAAACTCTGTCATTAAGCATTTCCATTGCAGATTTTATTTCCGAATAACTTTTAACAGCATTATTTAAATAATCATTGAATTTATCTATTTCATTAACAATATTGTTATTTTTTAATATATAACAGATAGCTATTAGAAAGCTACGTATTAGATTTGGAAAATTCAGTCGGTCATCTTTTTCGATATTTTTTAAAATATACTTCTGTTCTGTATTTACATATTGTTGTAATTGTAAAGTTGATATCGAGTCTGTTTGTGAGTTATATTCAACTACAAATAAGTTTCGGTCAACTTCACCAGTCCTTCTGCCTATTAATTCTTTACTATTATTCACCGCAGTTCTTCCTGAAGTTAATAATGGTGTTATTAGTGTTACCCAATTAGTTTCCAGTTCCGTAATTTTATTGTCAACTTCAATGAGACATATATCAAAGAAATCACAAGGTTTATCTATATCTTTGATCTCTAATAACTTGTTTCTTACATTTTCATTTGGTTGATATTTATTTATGTATGTATCAACTAAATTATTAATATAATTTTGTGGATTTGTTGTATGAAGTTTTGCTTCCATCTTTGAAATGCTTATTCTGAATAATTCAGCTATTATTTCGTAAGTTTTTCGTTTGTTGAAACAATGATTTAGTTCTTCAAATATTACTTGTGTTTCATTATCTATGTATTTATTAAAATCTTCGTCTTTATTTTTATATTTATCTGTAACTTTTTTGTATATATTTTTTTGGCTATCCAACATTATAGACGTAAGCTCACTTTGTACAGCCAATTGAGATAATTGGAACATAAGCATTGTAACCTTGTAACACGCAGGATTGACCAAATATGACGACATCACGGGAGTTAACAGCCCTTTATTACTGTAACTGTTAATAAAATTGGAAATTTCATTTCTATATATCCTTTCGCTATTTGTATCGTATAATGGCCATGTTAATGACGCTGTATGATCGATTATATTGACCAAATAATACGATAAATGATTGAATAAGTTTTGAGTTGGTTTCTCAAGCCAGTTCTCTTTATTAATTAATCGGGTTAATTCATGAGATGTTGAATAAAGCTTGCTTAGAATCTCAATATTTAATACAGTCTCTTTTTTTAGCGTAACAACCAAGTCTCGCTGCTTAACCAAGAGTAACGCCATCGTTTATCACAATCCCCATATGACACACACTGAATTCACTAAGCTCACAAATTAAATTCTATACTTTTGGTGAATTACACGTTCAGAAAACATTAATTAGTCATCATCCACATTTTGCACTCATTTAAACTTTTACAAGATTCAATTTTTCAAAACAATCTGTCAAGAAATTCCGTTGATCACATTTTTTTAATGCTTCATGACGACCAAAGGCAAAGGCAAAGTGAAGTCAACGGCAATCATGATGTAACTTAATAAAGTAAGTCAGTTTTTAAAATAGTGAAAATATAAGAAAAACTAGTTTTAAAAAGATACGCTTCTGCCTTAATTTGTTTAAGCAATGGAAGTTTTTAATTTTTTAATAAATTTAAAACGATACTCTCTGGTTTCCGGCGTGGGTTTGGAGAGCGGTACCAAAGAGCACGAAGCTTTGACACATAACCTCAAATTTTTGAGGGGGCTTAAACAAAACACACGTGTTTTGTTCCCCCTTATTATTTTAAATGTTATTTACAAATTGCAGTTAAAATGGTGAATATTTCAAGTGTTATTTACCGTGAATTACGTGCGAAGTATTTGATTTAACACATATTGTAATTACAGAGTAAGCTATACGTGTTATATGAACACAGCGCGGGGTTCGCGCTGTTTCGTGTGGCGGAGTTTGAAGAATTAGCAGCATTTCTGCCGCAAGTTGAAGAATCTGTGACTGATTTACAAAGATTCA
>NW_013530893.1:1089975-1101321 GCF_000836235.2 Papilio xuthus | reverse complement strand
AATATTAGTAAATTTACAAAGAAATCTGCTATTATAATAAAAAAAAATAACCTATATTTCTCATAACCAGGTGCGGAGAAAGCATTGTTCCGTGCATTAAAGACTCGTTCCAATACACCGAAGTATGGTCTGTTATATCATTCGACATTCATCGGGCGAGCTGGTCTGAAGAACAAGGGTCGCATCAGTCGCTACCTCGCCAACAAGTGCTCCATTGCCTCCAGGATTGATTGCTTCTCCGGTAAGTTGCAAAGCACAAGTGCCAATCTTACTAATATTAAAAATGTGACTGTTTAGATGGATGTTTGTGTGAAGGTATCTCCAGAACGGCTGAATGGATTTTGATGAAATTTGACATACATATAGAACATAGTCTGGAAGAACATATAGGCTATTAATTATGTTTGTTTTTAATTTCGTACTGAGGGAGTCGCAGGCGACAGCTAGTAGTCTAATATAATGGTTAATTTATGTTAAGAAAACAAAAAACTTGAACTTAATGTGCAAAGCTAAGTGATGTTCTGTTCAAAAGTAGAAAAAATTCAAAGTAGAATCTGGAATCTTGTTTATGAAGGTCGTTTGTTGGAACCAGACTATGATTCTTGCTTGATTTCTCACTCATATATGTTTAACTGTATTTCCGATGGAAGGAATAAGTTTAATGATAATATTTGTTTTTCGCCTAGTTTTGAAATTTACATCTATTGTGACTTTACTCATTCCAACGAGATGCTTCTTCGGCATGACACATTTTTTTTATTTTAATAAGTTTGCACATCTTGATCTATTGCAAAAGCTGTCTTTTGTGGTAATAAAAATGTGCTAAAATAAATGCTAAATGTTCAAAACACATTATTATAGTAATTATGTGATGAATTAAAGCAACAACTTTATTTGTTCAAAAATTACACATTTCATTTTAAAACAATAGATGTCGCTTCTTATCTTATAAACAGATTTATTCAAAATTTTATATTAAAAAAAAACTAGCTGTCGCCCGCGACTCTACGCGCAGGATTGAAAAAAAAATTAGTAGCCCATGTTCCAGACTATGTTCTACTTTACATCCATGCCAAATTTCATTGAGATCCACTCAGCCGTTCTGGTGATACCTTCAAACATCCATCCATCTAAACATTCGTATTTATAATATTAATAAGATTTTCATTCAAATTACAATACATTTCTAAATAATGCTCTTTATCAGATGAATGTGAATAAGCCTAGAGTTCTAAAGACTGATTTTTCTCGCTTACAAAGGTTTCTCTTTAACCAGAGTTTCTCGCTTATGGAGGTTGTCCTTTAGGACCAGACAATGACTCGCTTATACTTCTCACTTATAAAAAAAGAGCTAAATAAGACATCAATTATAGCTAAGTATTCGTTTTAGTTATTTTTCTTTATATTTATAGAAACACAAACAACAATATTTGGTGAAAAACTACGTCAGCAAGTTGAAGATCGTCTGAAATTCTATGAAACTGGAGACGTTCCTATGAAGAATATAGATGTTATGAAGCAAGCTATGGAAGAAGCATTACACGAACAAGTACAGCATGAAGCAGAAGGAAGTGCTAAGAAGAAGAAGAAAAAGAAGAAGGCAAAGAAAGAGGAAGAGCCGATGGATGAAGATTGACATTTTTTTCTTTTGATTTTTTTTGTTTAAGAGTATAAATATAAGTAAATAAGTTTATGTGTTTTATTACAATTAGGAGATTACGAACAGTTTATTGACAGTGACATTACGGTGCACATGTCAAAGTAAATTATGACAACTTACGCCCAACTGTCACTGTCAAAAAGTATCACGATGCTTTTCGTACTGTATAGTGTTAGGAAGAAAATTCGACGCTTTGCCGGTGTACTGGCGCAACACTAGCCTTACTAAAATGTCAATTATGTTCCCTCACTAATCATTCTGACACTTGACTTTGTAACGAAAGCGCGCCATTTCGCGCCAAATGAGTTTAATGTTTAAAAATAGTCAAACAATGATTTCTGGTCCGCTAAGATTTGCGCGGGTTCAGTCACAAAATAAGCAAAATCTACTAGAAAGTGATTTTGTGACATTTTCTTGATGTGACAGAGGGGCGCTAGTGAGCTATGTAAACCGAACTATAGTTTTGACTTATGTCAACCGAATCAGATATCCTTGTCGTTCTTCTTTTATGTTTTACATGTTCTCAGGAAAATGCTCGTTAATCCTACAACGTAGACTTTCAACTAATGTGATGTTTGTTTGACGGTATCTCCAGAACGGCTGAAATTTGTCATAGACATAGAAATCGTCTGGAAGAACACATAAGTCGCGGGTGAAAGCTAGCACTTTATAAATCAAACACAATTATACTTTAATCATTTTATTTAACAACTTTTAATAGCAAAACTGCCGTTACAATTGATTCTTACATTAATATTGACCGCAGCGAGCTGAGTGACAAAGAACTTGAAGATATACGGGATGTAGACCGACACAAACTTGCCCTGACCACACAGACGACACGTGTCACTGTTCGTGTCACCCTTGCTGAGTACGGGGCCCAGAAGTGTGCCACATTTAGTGCACATTACAGCCTGCAAAAAATATTCACATAAATGACAAAAGTTTCTCTTTTTTCCACTTACTTCGAACACTCTCGCTTCTCTTTTTTACTCTAACCTCAACTTCTCTTTTCTCACTTTAGTCTATATCATACTTCTCACAGAGTAAGTTCTCACACTGACCTCAAATTCTCATTTTGAACTCTTTCTCTTTCTCATACTAACCTCAACTTCTTTCTCACATTGACCTCAAATGCTGCTTGTTCACTTCATTCGCGATAGGAGTGAGAAAAAGAATTTGAGGGATACTTATGTTATACCGACCTCAAATATTTCTTTCTCATTTCAATTTCTATCTCTCTACTTCTCTTTCTCACTCTGACTTTAACACTCACAACACAACTCTCGCACTTACCTCGCTCTTGTCTGAGCAGTCGAAGAGCCTGTCCTGCAGCAGGAATGCCGCGCCGTGTGAGATGAGCGCGTCTCTCTCCATCTCCCCCAGTCTCACACCACCACCTCGTCTTCTTCCTTTCACTGGTTGACGTGTTAGTGTATCCACTGCGCCGGTTGTACGGACCTTGTGAGATATTCAAATTAGTATTTTTCAATCAGATTTTAATATTTTGTGTCTAGATTTACTAATTTAGTTATATTCTGTATGAAATGTAAAGCTAAATTTAAGAACATGGTCTAGATATTTCTTGGTAAAATGTGATAGTGTATTTCAGAAATTTTTGTTCCAGCTCTAAGACAAAAAAAACACTTTTTGAATAATGAAATATGGGAAAATTCGAACTAATTTAATATTTTTGTAACCATTCAATATAAGCACAAAGCTTGTTTGTTCAAAAGTCTGATAGGAATCGAACCCATGACCGTGTCATCTGTAATCAGTCACTTAAATTATAAAGAAACTTATTGTTGGTTTCTGAGACGAAAATCTGTTTTTTTTATATCAGAAGGTGGCAAATGAGTGGCGACCTGAAATCTCTGAAATAGCGAAGTGACCGTTGCCCATAGACCATTTGCATATGCGTTGCTTGCCTTTAATCGACGGAGGAGAGGATGCACAGAAAGAAAATATATTTTCCCTTTTCATGCATCCTCTCATCCGGAAAGTCCACTTCCACTTCCCATTCTTTCCTTATAAGAAAAAGGATGGGAAGGGAAAGAGGACTAAATGAGGCCTCCGGGACGCACACTCATCAGACGCAACGCGGAATAGCTTCCACGTCACGCCTGTCTTCTGTGTGGTCGTGGTATTTCACCGGACGAGCCGGGACAATTCGTGCGAAGATGTTAAAGCGGGCTCTACCACTGTATAAAACATCTCTTTATTTTTATCAAAACAAAGATAATACAAGTAATTCGGCTTAAGAAATCAATACATATTAAAAATTTATATTAAAATATTGGTTAATTTGAAGGAAGTGGTTTAACTGTACCTGCCACTTATCAGACACCATATGCCTTAAGCGTTGATAATGAATAACACCAAAGAATATATCAGCTTGCATCTCGCGGCCATCAACTCCGCTGTAGAGACGTTCAGTGCCGTGATGCTGGTACCCAGCTGCAGACAGCAGACGACCAAAGTGTTCTATTGCTGTGTCTTCTTCATTGAAACGGAATGGTGTCGCATCGTGTACCTAATAGTTTGTATCAGACGTATGGTTTGTAAACGCTTTTCAAATTATATATCACTAGCTGTCGCATGTGACTCCGTCCGCGTGGACAAAAACATAATTAGTAGACAATGTGTTCTTCAAGACTATTTTCTATATGTATGACAAATTTCGTTCAGGAAATATCTTCAAACATCCATCCATTTAAACATTGACATTTGTTAAAAGGTGAGACATTATAAGGGGGTGTCCATAAATTACGTGAGGTGTTTAAGCGCGAAAAAGGAGTTGTAAAAGATTGAAAAGGGGATTGGAAAATTGTAAGAAAATTACATTTTAAGCTGTTATTTTGATAAAAACAAATATTAAATTGATTTTATAAGATATAATAAAAATATTATAAGAGTAAAATAAGTAACCTAAATAATAAAGAAGTTTGACGCGAACAAAGTCGCGGGCACAACTAGTAATGTTTGACTCACATGTCCATGCAGACTGGCGGCTTTCCCCGCCATACATTCGATCATCATGGCGATGGTCATCCGCGAGGGGAAGCCGTGAGGGTTGAACAGGATGTCGGGGATGAGACCCGACTCTGAGAAGGGCAAATCTTCAGCGGGCCACAGCTGAGAGCAAATACCCTTCTGACCCGCGCGAGACGCAAACTTATCACCGACTGTTGGGTTACGCTGGAAAAAAAATACACATAAAAATTGTCCGAAAGCGTTTTTTCGTCTAATTTTCGGATTAGACATATTATTTAGTTACAGTTAAACCTGGATAAACAAGAATCCTCTTTAAGAGAGAGTATTTGACCTAAGCACCTTCATGGGCGAGAAAGTGGTTAGCGAGAACTGTTTATAATCGAAGTTATTGCTCGAAGAGCAACCTCCAAGAGTGAGAAACTTAGTTTTTACCTAGAATCTTTTCTAAGCGAGAGTCATTGCACTAAGAACCTTCATGGGCGAGAAAATCTGCTTAGCGGTAACACTCTATAAGCGAGAATCATTGTCTTCGGACAACATCCATGTTATTTTCCGAAGAACAACTTCCATAAGCCAGAAACTCCGGTTCCCAAGAAATATTTATAAGCGAGAGTTATAGCCGCAACAACGACCTCTAACAGCGAGAAACCGAATAATTAAGTGATTGCCTGAAGAACAATCTCCACGTGCTAATAACCTATAAAGGTTATAAAAGCGAGAATTATTTCCCGAAAAACAAACTCCTTGGGCGAGAAACTTAAGTGAGAGAGAGAGAGAGAGAAAGGGTAACCTAAGCGAGAAAAATATACCAGGAAAAAATATGATGTGTGAAGAGTTACCTGTATCCTGAGCATGATGCAGGCCTTGCGGGGCGCGCGCGCAGAGAAGTCCCCGCAGAGGCGCACGCTGTCCACCACCACCTCCTCCTTGCCGTGGTACTTGCTCACCACGAACTGACTCTTCTCACCGTCGTAGAAACTGTACCGAAGTTCACGAGATATAATAAGGTAACAGTATATGAAAAACGATTTTAAAAACTATTCCTAAATAACAGAAATCGTAAAAAAAATTATGTTGTGTTTTATTTTTTTTACATTCTATGTTAATATTTTATTTATTTTATGTCATAATTATATTTATATGTTTTTAATTTTTGTAAATAATTTAATTGTTATTAAAAATGTTGGCAACTCACCAGTAAAGTGGATCTTCAGGTTGTACCCGTGCCCCCACAGCAGGCAGACCATCCTCATCTATGTGAGTCACCAGCTCGGGGCGCGCGGGGTCACGCCAGAAGTACGAAGACGAGTGCTTCAACTCGATAAAGTCAGATTTGTATACAAAACCCGCTGCAAAACCACGTTCGTACGCTGATTTGTTGATTATCATCGCGTCTTCCATATCATAACCCTGAAACAAGAGTTATTAATTAACGAACTCATAAGTTTTTCTAAAACTATAGAGAAGAAATAAAAAAAATACAAAATAGGTTAAAGTTCAAAAGCAGTACAAGTCACGATGGAAAAAATATTACTAATTGCAAAGAGTAAACCCCCAAATCTGATCAAATGCCACCCCCAAAATGAAATTAAGTCCCCCAAATGATGTCATGTCCCTCTCTCAAGCAAGCACCCCCCAAATACGTGATTAGTACCGTATAGGGGCAATCCGTCCAAAAGTAACAAAGCCCCACAATTAAAGTCAACACCCCCCAAATGCACACAAGACCCCCAAGAATATAACTTACAATATAAGAAATCACAAAAACGATAGCTTCCGTGACGAATGGGTGATTGATTTAAACATATTCAAGCCCCCCATTTGAAATAAAGACCCCCAAATGCACACAAGACCACCAAGAATGCTTACCGTATAAGAAACAACAATAGCTTTAGTGACGAATGGGTAATGGATCCAAACGTATTCAAGCCCCCCAAATGAAGTCAACAGAGGTGTCGACTTAATTTGGGGGGCTTCATTGGGGGTTTTCGTCAAATAAGACCCCCAAGAATAACTTACCGTATAAGAAATAACCGCCACTATAGCGTTAGTACCACAAGGGTAGTCATCCAGTCCTATATTATCATAGTGCGTAGGTCGGAAGAGTGGTGTAGCGGGGGTTTGCAGCCGGTATAACTTGGTCTCCGCATTGGTACCCCATGTATGGATAGGCGTGCCCATCGTTTGCTTACCCATTTGACACTGGTACATGTTACTAAAGAGAGAGATAGTTCACATAATATATTAAAAGACAAAAGTAAGTAAAACAGAATTAAAACAAAAAAAATTTAACCATAAAGGAAAAAATTATTTTATTTGTACCTAAAAAAAAACAATTAATAAGTTAGCCTGTGTGTTCTTCTAGACTAATTTTAAATCTGTGCCAAATTTTAACAAGATCCATGCAGCCGTTTTAATGATATCCAAACAAACATCCATCCATCCAAACATTTGCATTTATAATATTAGTAAAAATTTACACAAATAATCACTTTGTCACTTTTTAGAGTAAAAAAAGAATTTATTGGATTTTGATAGCTTTTCCTCAAGATACTTGCAACAAGACTCACCGCGGCGACTGGTTGCAGTCAGGCATAGGAACTAATTGCGCCAAGTTGCTCATGAAAGCTGATTTAGACAGTTCTAAATGTGTTGTCCTGCCTGAAATAAATCGTATTACAAATGTACTATCAAGGAATCTGGCGGTGTTCCATGATAAAAGCAACAGTCGATGTCGCGTCAAAACACGGAAAAAAATTAACAAGACGCAGTTTTTTAATATGTCTGAAAGATCAGTCATTGGTACACTAATAACAGCTTTTTTACTATTAAGCCGTTGTTTGCGCAACTCACTCCTACCTTATTTGTTATTTTGTAAAAAAAGGGGTGAAGATTGCTTTGTTTCAAGGAACAAGGCAACTATTCTGTACGTGGAACACCGCGAAGGGCCCTGACTTTACATGCTTTAGAAACATTGAGGCGCGTAGTTTAATTTCCTTACCAAGTTAAAATTATTTTTTCTTTAATTTTATAAATGCAAAAAAAAAGTTTTTTTTTAATTTATTAATATGGCGACATTGTCAACAACAATTGAACAACATACATGAAATAATTATTATACATAGTTGCCTCATACCTGTTTCTACTTTCACATGTCTAAATATATTTGCATCTCTTTCACACTCGCGATAAGAATTACCTTTGTATATCTCCTGCTGTGTGACTGCGATGTCCAGGTAGACCTGCTCCATGGTGCCGATCAGCTCGAGCTGACCACTGCTCAGATTGATGACTGGTCGCATCATACGAGCTTCTGTTGTGAACAGAAACACGCCTGCGTATTGCGAACAGATCTACGAGTAAAAAAATAACTCTTAACAGTAAATCTCCGGGATTCTGTGTGTGTCTGTTGTATATGTATTAGTCTTCTTATAAATGGGATATGTGACAGTTAAAATTAATAGTAAGAAATAGCCTGTTAACCCGGTACAAAACTATAACACAAAGATAAGCCTCAAGTAAGAAGTAATTACGTTCGTCGGTTAATAAATTTGTGTCCCTTTCCTCTCTTTTTCTAATAAAGAATTGTTAAGGGGGATTTTCTTACCTCTTTCTTTGGTATGACAACAATTTCTGTAGTAATAGGCATTTCTTCTCCCTTTATTTTCAAAGTACGTAAATACGCGGTGGATCTGTCCACAGTATCTTCTGGGAAGTAGCCCACTAGTCGACCATCGATGAACACAGGATACTTGTAGACATCTTGTGATAACGGTGTTTGTGATACTGAACTGATTGGTTGCATACCTTTTGTACAAAGAATAAATATTTTAATAAAAGTAATAAAAAACTTGATTGTAACTATGAAAATATTTTAAAGTCGGTCTGTGATACACGATTTTTTTTAATATTCTCCCGTCGTTTGCGCAACTCACTACTATCTAATTGGTTAGTATTAAGGCGTAGAATATGTCTCAATGTAAGGCACAAGGCAAATTTTTCTGAAGGTAGAACACCGCGGATTTCCCTGATTGTACGTGTCCGTAAAAATTTTAATCTTTTATTTTTAGCAATTTCTTGATACTTTAAGGCTTTAATAAGGCTGATAAATAATCACTTTTGATTCATCAAAACGTTATAAATATTTTAAAGTAAACTTACCACATTTCTCCAACACAAACGGCAGAGATTCTAATAATTTTGGATCAGGATGTTGTGTTACCTGTATAAACAAATTATTGTCTATGAGAGTCATTTATATCTATGAAATTTTATCTTTACAAAACAAACCAAAGACTAATGTTAATAGGCATGTTGACGAAGAAGAAAAAGAAGAAGGAGACAGAAGGAGAAGAAGACACGTGAGGGCACAGTGCACCGTAGATGTTGACAGGAGCAACCAGTGTTTCCGATGCGGGGTCGACGGACACAAATTCAGAGATTGCAAGGCCAAACCGCACTGCACCATCTGCGCGGCCGCTAAAAAACCCGCGGACCACAGACTTGGCGGCAAGGGCTGCTCGGCTCCAGCGCCCAAAGTCACCCGAGGCGTAACAACACGGCCACCACCACCACACCAGCCGGTACACGAGGTTTCGATGGAGACGGACGATCCTGGAACTAGTCATGGCCCTTCGACTTCTGCAGGCCAATATTAACGCATGCAATGCACGGGCCCAAGACCTGCTCGTCCAGAGTGTGGCCGAGTGGTCGATGCAGGAAGTCGTAGTGTCGGAGCCCTATTTCGTTCCCGCTAGGGATGATTGGTTGAGCGATGAGGACGAGGTGGTCGCGCTCTTCGTGCGCCGGTCCCCGAGTTCTCCGTCTTTTGGTGGGGTTCGAAGGGGCCGCGGCTACGTTAGTGCTACGATAGCAGGGACCCTAGTCGTCGGCGTTTACTGCGCCCCGAGTCGGAGCCTCGTGGAGTTTGAACTTCTACTCGAGGTCGGAGCTCTCGTTCGCAGAGGTCCCCGTTATGTGGTGGTAATGGGAGACTTTAATGCGAGGAGTTCCGCCTGGGGTGACGTAGTCACAAGCCCTCGGGGCGCAGTACTGGAGGAGTGGGCCCTGACTACGGGACTCAGCGTCCTCAATCGAGGCTCAAGACCCACCTGCGTTCGACCACAGGGCAATTCTGTTGTGGATGTTTCGTTCGCCTGCCCAGCGACGGCGAGACGGGTGTACGGGTGGGAGGTTGTGGAAGGTGTGGAGACACTCTCCGACTACCTGTACATCCGTTTCAACATATCGGACTCGTCAACGGCCCCAGTCCACCAGGGGCCGCAGTCGCCTCATCGGGACACTCCACGATGGGTAGTGAGGCGACTTAACAAAGACCTGTTGATGGAAGCCGCCCGGGACGAAACTTGGTCTCCCACGAACACCTCCTTGGGCATAGACGAAAGGGCTGAAGAACTGTGCGCATCGATGACCCGGGTGTGTAACGCGTCGATGCCCCGTCAAGGCCCCCGGCCGCAGAAAAGGGAGGTCTACTGGTGGTCTGCCGAAATAGCCTCGCTACGCAGTGCGTGCGTAAGAGCCAGACGCCAGTTCCAACGCCATCGTCGGAGGAGGCATAGGGACGAAGTTGTCGAGGCGCGCCTGAACGCCTGTTACAAGGCTGCCAAAGGCGCGCTGAGCCAAGCGATACGGGAAGCCAAGGATAGGGCGCGCGAGGAAATGGTCGAGTCGTTAAACCTAGACCCGTGGGCCGGCCCTATCTTATGGTACGTGGCAAGCTCCGGACGCAGGCTCAGCCGCTTACGCAAAGTCTGCCGCCGCAGCTAGTGCAAGAGGTCGTTACCTCCCTATTTCCGCACAGGGAGGCTCACACTCCGCCCTTTAGGATACCGAGGCACGAACATCCTGTGGTTGACGAGGCCATTCCACCTGTTTCCCCTGCCGAGCTCGGGGTAGCCATGGCCAAGCTGCGAACCAAGAAGAAGGTTCCCGGGCCGGACGGCATACCGTGCCGCGCTTGGCCATTGGCGGCCGAGCTGTATGAGAAACGAGTCAGCGAGTTGTTGAGCGACTGCCTTACGCAAGGGCGCTTCCCGAGGAAGTGGAAAAACGGCGCCCTAGTCCTCATTAAAAAAGAAGGAAGACCAGTTGACTCCGCGGAAGCGTACAGGCCCATTGTCCTGTTAGACGAAATGGCGAAGATCCTCGAACGCGTCGTCGCCAACCGCCTCACCAGGCACTTGACCGGCAGTCGGACCGGACCTCAATGAGAAGCAGTTTGGCTTTAGGCCGGGCAAGTCTGCGATACACGCGGTCGAGAGGGTGAAGAGGATAGCGGAGGAGGCCGTAGCCCAGGGGGATGTCGTTCTCGCGGTGTCTATTGACATCGCGAACGCATTTAACACCATCCCCTGGAGTTGCATTGCCGAGGCCCTCCGCTATCATCGTGTGCCGGAATACTTGTGTCGTGTTGTATCCGACTATTTATCGGAGAGGCCGGTGTCTTTTAGGAGTCGGAACGGATGGTGTCGCCACGAAATGTCTTGTGGGGTCCCGCAGGGCTCAGTCCTCGGCCCCCTACTATGGAATGTGGGATATGACTGAGTCCTGCGGGGCTCTCTCATGCGAGGGGTCGACATCACGTGTTACGCTGACGACACCCTTATAACGGCGCGCGGTCCTTCACACTGGAAATGCGCGATCCTTGGGACGGCGGGGGTAGCACAAGTCGT
>NW_013530893.1:1064660-1087805 GCF_000836235.2 Papilio xuthus | reverse complement strand
TGTACTGTGCGAGGGTGACATTGTTCGAGGGCGCGTTTCCAGTCGCGAGGAAAGTTTCCATACGTTGCTCTAATGTGCCCGCCATTTTCACTATATTCTGGATTTCATTCTATAAAAATAACCTCAATGATAACTAGCAAATTTTTATTAAAAAGTATTATAAAAAAACAAAATCAGTCGTAATTTTTTTTTATTTTTTTTCGTGTTTAATGATTTTTTCTACGTGTAAGTACAACTCTGGATTTATACTAGTTTCACACGAGGGTGGAATATTAAAGCAGAGCGTCGGTGGCTCAGGTTTTTAATCACTTGACTTGTGATCTACAGATTATGGTAGGTCATGAGTTCGAATTCCGTCATGTACCAATGTACATTTATCCGACGTTACAGTGAAGGAAAACATCGTGATGCTGCACATAAATAAGAAATTCAAAGATATGTGTGAAGTCAACCCACTTAGGACAGTTGAGTATGACTTAGTCACTAACTTAGGGTAGGCCAAGCCCCTCAGTGGGGATATACAGTGAGCTGATGATGAGTAGGCAAACAAGTTCGATCTTTGTTGTTAAGACTTACCGTAGTCCAGACAAATTTCTTAGGTGATTTAACACGTTTCAATATATTAGCTTTTATAACGTAAAGTAACATTTGCAGTCTTTCTTTTAGCACTTGTAGATATAAATGACCTCCAACTTGTAGTTCCTGTACCATTACTGAGTCTGCACCTTCCACCTATGAGAGAAAATATTTTTTTTTTGTTAAATAAAAAATTTTTTTTTCGCTTGTTGGCGTTTTTTCTTAAAAATTTGTACAACAACGATGTGATTATAATATTCAGTTGTAATTTATATTTAAATTTTGATGTTTTTATTATTAAATATGTGATAAAAAAACCAATTTACTGACATTTCACAATTATTGTTTGAAATTAAAAAAAATATTAAAAATAACACATTTTTTATAGTATTCAAAATGGAAACTATACCAATTTCACTTTAAGATTTTTATCTAAAATGCACTGGTAAAAAATAAAACCATTTTCATACATGTAAAAAACTCTTCATAATATTAATAAAAAAAATGTGAATGTAACAAAAAGAAAAAAAATATATAAAAATTTTGTAACACAAAAAATCTAGTGACAAAATAGATAAAGCAATAAAATCTCTATATTTATAAAGAAATTTCTTAAATGTGGATTTTATTACCAAACATTATTACTAATTTTTTAAACTTATCTCTACAAAAACAAAGTTTTTACAAACTTACCTTACATTTATTCTGTACAACGTCATATAACTTTTGTATCATGTAAACCAATGCATAGAATTTACTTTTATAATCATTGAGATGTATCAACACACATCTCTTTAACAAGAAATCTGCAGCCTCCATATCCGAGGCCCACGGAGGTAACTCTGAGAGTTTTGGTCTGAACATCTTCCCGAGGTAAGCTCTACATTCTTCAGAGTTATGGAGACCTTCTTCATGTAATTCTCTTAATATATTTTGCATGCAACTGTAATATTTATTAACATCAAGTAAAAAAAATTTTTTTTTCGTTTTTCCAACTATTTAATTTAAAAAAATCCATTGAACTTTTCTAAAAAAAATTCATCCATCATCTATTTAAAAAAATATAGACTATGTGTTCTTCCAGACTATGTTATACATCTATGCCAAATTTCATCAATATCCGTTAACACGTTCTGCAGATACCTTCTAACAAACATCCATCCATATAAAGATTCGCATTTATAATATAAGTAAGATTTATTTTAATTAAGAAGCGTTTAAGCTTAATGGTTAATGGTACGGATTACCGCTCAAATGGTCAGAGGTTCGAATCTCGCCATTCGACTATTGTCGTTAACCTAGCACAAGTATAAAATGTTGGGAGTTTGTAATCTGCTGAGGTGTGCACTGGCTGGTTTTAGTCTGATTTTAGTTTATGAAAAAAAAAGTGTACATCTGTCATACGTCAAATATTTTTCATTGTCTTTCATAAATAAATTTTCCCAAGTAAACTTGTGTTATTCATCATAAAACTTAGTTGGAATGGTACAAAAAATATTAACAACGGTCTGCTAATATTTAAAAAAAAAATTGGCATATATGTACTTACTTGACATAATACAAATCATCTTTCTTCCCATGTAATAGCAATCTATATATGTAATGATCAGGAAAGTCAACGAGACATTTCATAATAAGCAACACCGGAGCATAGTACATCATCTTTCTATGAGAAAACATCAACTTGCATGTACCATTCTGTAGGAAATGTAATACATTGTTCTGAAAAAAAACAAACATATCTAAAATAAAAAAAATCTCCACAGTATATGTATATCATATCTAGTATATTAGAAATTTAAAGATATGTGTGAAGTCAACCCGCACTGGGTCTGAATATGGCCTAGTCACTAAGTTAGGGTAGGCTCCGAGCCCCTCAGTGGGGATTTATAGTGAGCTGATGATGTCTAATTTATTATCTTATTTAGCCAAATTTAATAATCAATCCTTAAGTTTGTTTTATTTACATTCAAATTATGATGAGCAGGAAACCTGTATAAGCGAGAGTCAACCTCCATGAGCGAGAAACCTCTATAAGGGTGAAAAATATTTATCGCAGTCCCTTACACTCTTTCTTATCCAGGACCAATTATACTAAAGGGTACACGAATGGATCAATCCTTAAATCCATTAAGATCGGAATAAATTGATTAAAAATGTACTGTACTATTTCAAAATTAACCTCTATACCAGTGGTTCCCAAACTTATTTTGTCTACTGCCCACTTTGAGAGTAAATATTTTTTTAGCTCTTTTAATTCATATTAGTTGATGTTCACAAGTAGTTGAGAGTCGAGAGCTCATGCAGTCGTTGTCTAAGAGACCTCCTTGCTAAATAAAATTACAAATCACCCCCCAGGCCTCTACACAACGCCCCCATTTTCTTTCTGGGTCTCTTAGCCCCCCTTGGGACCTGCAGCGCCCACAAGGGGGCGTTATCACCCACTTTGGGAAAGACTGCTCTATATGATGAGAACAAAACAATAAATTACTTATATTATTTCAATCTGAATTTAAAATAATTTGATTGTGAATTTATTTACTTACAGTACTCGTTTGATCCGCAGTAACACATCTCACTAAGACACCATAGTCGGAAAACAGATTTCCTCTCATCCTCCAACCAGAACGCTTGATTGCAACTGGATAGTTACGTCTTGTTACTAACAACATACGTGCTAACCTCTCATGACCCTTTAAAGACAAAAATATTTATTAGCTGTTGTCCGAGACTACAATAAAGTGGTGTTGAAAAACTTAATAAGTAGCTCATGTGCACTTCCAATCTATGTTCTACATCTATGCTAAATTACAGCAAGATCCATGCACCTATTCTGGAGATACCTTCCAACAAACATCCATACATACATTGGGTATTCTAATGTATTGTAAAATGTTATACATAGAGTAGTTTTAATTTGCAAGTGTTAATAACTAGGCTGTTTTATATTAATCAAAATATATCATGTTTTAATAGGAAAAACTTAATAAATACCTTTATAACAAAATATCCTCCCCACTCATCAGCATGCTCATTGTGCTGCACCAGTTCTTCAGGAGACATATCAGATAAATAGCAGATTTTTGACTGGAAAAGTTATATTACAGAAGTTTTACTAAAATTTTTCTCATAAGAATGAATTTTAAAGTATGTCAGTGGCTCACGGTTTAACACTTGAATTGTAGTGATCATGGGTTTAAATATTGCCATATACCAATGTGTTTTTCGATTACGATTTACATATCTACATTCATCCTCCATTCTTACAGTGAAGGAAAACATTGTGATGCAACCTGCACATATTCAATATGTGTGAAGTCAACCCACACTTGGCCAGCATGGTTGACTATGGCCTAATCACAACTAACTTAGGGTAGGCCCTGAACCCCTTGGTGGGGACTTATAATGAGCAGATGATGAAATTTAAAACTGTTTTTAATGACATCTAAGGGACTAGAAATATTCAGATGTAATAGCCAATATTTTCTTGTCTATAAACTTATATGTAGTTAAGTTTTTACTGTTTTGTAACACCTTTAAAAAGTTTAATTAAGAAATTTCTACTGTATTTTAAAGTGGCTCTTCATACCTTTAACATAACAGGAAGACTTCCCAGAGATCTATCAATGGTTATAGATTTATTATCAACATTAAATGTTAATCTTATTTTAAAATCACCCTTGTATGTAGCGGCCCTTTGTCTACATTCTGTAGGTAGGACTCTTTGTGTTTTAACTCCAACTACGTCCATAGGCACGCTTGGTTTAGCGAATGCAGCTTCGTCTATAGTTATTTTAATCTTTTCACCATTTGGTAACTCAAATTCTGCAGGAATTAAATCCGCAAGCGCAATTTTTAAGCCTTCTTGTACCATGTAATTGAACGAATCTATGTGTGGAGTTCCAAGACATTGTAGATACTGCAAAGGTTAAGCATAATTTATATACATTATTTTACAATAACATTACAACATTTTCAATAATTCTAATAACAAAAATTGTGAATTAACTTACCGGATTTGCTATTTTTGGAGGTCTTCGATAGTCAGGGTGACTGGTATAGGATAGAGAAGGTTTTTGTAGAACTTTCTTTTGATTCATTTTGTATGTTTTCTCACATTAAATCGTGGTATAATAAAATTATCTTTAAACTTTAAACACACGTGTTGTTATCATTCATGTACAGATGACATTGTCATTGTGACAGTAAAGTGACATATTTTTTCCACAGAGTAAAAACTTTAAATTCTGTTAAAAGAAAATATTGAAAAAGATTTAAATTCTTTAAGTAAAACAAAATTACCGTGAATTAAATTAACTATTTTTCTGTGTTTTTGTTTTTTCTATAGATGATTTATTATTATTGTTTTGCACAATATTTTAAAGCGCATTTACTATTTACATAATTGCTATGATATAAATTTCAGGCGCTTATCGATTTTTTTTGTTTACTAATTTTGTAAACATGGTTCTATTTTTATGTCTGTAAATATTTCCTGGTCAGGTCTCTAAGTACTGTAATACTAAATTAACCTAGTTTTCTCAATTGACTTTGAATTTAAATTGATATATTTAATTAATGAAAAACACATTAACAGTATACTGACATGCATAGAAAAGGCATTTTATACTGGAGGAAAATTGCAAAATTTTACACATACGCTTCGTCATCGTAGTAATTAAATATATAATTTATCACTTAAATATATCTAACCTCAATGCTTATTATAAAAATAATCCTTATCAACAAAAATACGATTACATTAAGTGGTGATTGTGATACTAGATTACGAATAATGTTACGAGAGATTTGTAGGTTAGGAAATTGGAATTTATATCTTTTTGCAAAACAAATCAGGTTTATACTTTTTAACTAATTGCAATAACTTCCTCTATAAATACTATATAAAACTAGCGGACCCGACAGACGTTGTCCTGTCTACACGTCTTTAATTTGAAAATTATTTAAAAATTGACACTGCGATGGTAGCGCCGTCTGTCGGATCCAATGTAAAACATTCCATAATCAATAACTACTAATAAATTAAAAATTAATTAAAAAAACATTGTCCAGCGGACAAAATTGTGAATCTAAACCATTCCCAGATCCCCTTGAACACACACAAAAAATTTCATCAAAATCGGTCGAGTCGTTTTAGAGAAGTTTAGTGACATACACACTCACAGAAGAATTATATATATAAAGATTAGTTATGTAAATATTTAAACATTGTATTTACATAAATGTAAAAGCAAAAGTTTTAAAGTACGCATTTTATTGACTTTTGGTAACTCATCGTACTCACTTTGCATTCTTTGTACATACTTAGAGTAACCATAACCAATAGATTTGAATTCTAGAATTTCTTAAAAGTTGTTAGAACTTTCGAGAAATTACTACAGACGTGTTTAAATAATATTTTATCAATAGTTTCTTGAGATAAATATAATGTCGTGAAAGTTAGATCCGTTGCGTCATTTTTGAGGTTAACCGAAAGAATTAAAATAAATAGAATTGCATGTTGGATTATCTTACATCGCGTATTTTTTGCATGTCGTAAACGTAAACAATTTAGAATTTAAGATCAAGTTTGGCCGTGGATTATTTATGGATGGCGATTGGTATTGTTTCGATTACGGAAAGGTCATGTGCAAGGAATAATATAAAGTAAAAGATAAAACACAATATTGTTATAATCCGGTAAATCTTAAAGGATAAATAACTTGTTTATTTAATACCCAGGAGAATATGATAGATCTATGACATTTGGGAAAAGAACCGAATTATACAAAATCGATTGAATCGTTTTGGTTCAACACGTTTACAAACTCATACACAAATCTAAACCCACATTCGTAAAAAAAATGTACCAGAAAAACCTAACCTCCTTACTGATTACAAAAATACAAACGGATTTTTTTTTAAATTTTATGACCTGGTAACATAGACCTTTAGGTCATATCTTATTTGGAAAATATACAAACGGAACAAAATACCTATTTATAGAGTAAAGAGTTTTTACTAAAACTGGTCTTTTAAGAATTCGCAAGATAAAAAAATTGTTTATTCAACTTACTGGCAGGTCATATTTAGATTATGAATTTAAAAACAATATTATTCAAATTTCAAAACAATACTGAGGTTATCGATATTTTTAATTATATATTTTCTTAAAACTGAAGACATCATATATTATGAAATAGTTATAACATTTTATTTAAGTGGAGACAATAATCTCTGTATAACATGTCTTTGGCAAAACAGAGATAACTATGTTTTAAACTGTTAGGAAGAAAATCCGACATTGTGCCGGTGTATCAGCGCAACACTAGCCTTACAAAAATGTCAATGTTTATGTCCCCTCACTATTCATTTCTGACATTTGCCTTGGTAATGCAAGTGCGCCATTTGCGCCAAAGGATTCTAAATATTAAAAAAAAAACGAAGATTTTGGTATCAGAAACCCACTGTTAGATATTTAAGATTATTGAATAACCAGAATCTGTAATTTTAACACATCAACTGCAGTACAGGGTGTTCAATGTGCCGTATCTATAGAGCAGCTACTGTGATATTTTGTTCCTGTCAAAAATTTTCTTTTTAATTTGATTCAATGTACACAAGAACTAAATTGACACAAAATATTAGCTATTATGTAAATGTTTCTGCAGTGAGAACGATGTACTTCACTGCGGTTATATTAAACCACAAAACAAGTTAAGTTACATATCATTTTTCTTACGTTATGTATTAAGACCTAGCGGTCGCCCTCGACTTTAGCGCAGAAGACAATGCCTATAACATGCCCGTGGTCACAAGCTACATTCCTGTCTAAGTCCCGTCAAAATCGATCCTTCCGTTCCGGAGATTACACGTAACAAACGCGGGCTTGCAGACAGACATACAGACACAGGCAAAAAAAAATTAATAAATTTTTTGGTTGATTGCAAATATATCATGTGTACGAAATATGTATGTTTTGATATTACACACAGACAGTCATATTTTTATTATTATGTATAGTTTAATAATTTAATACAAAATGTACTCAAGGATTCGTAATTTTAACCTAAACCTAAAACGGGTGTACGTTGCAGCTTAGAAAACCTTTTTTTTTATAGATAAATAGTAATAATCGATAAAAACGATATAAAAGTTACGAAAAAATTCCTTTATCTAGTTTGGTAACCAGATAACTGCTATAAGTGCAACGATGATAAATTATTTTAGGCGCGAAACAATTTTTTTTTAAGGCAAAGGAGCAATGGTTGACCTTACTTAAAAAAAAAACTATATTTCTGTTCATTTATTTGTTACGTTTAGGTTAATCGTACTTGGTTTAGAAGCGCGTAACATATTTATTTTGCACACCACGCCCACAATATACGTAATGTAGTGGGTAAATTGAAAATTAATTTGGCTAGTGTACCAAAATCCGCGGCGGCTGGCGCGCGATCGTACATTTGGTCGCAGTACCCGCGAGCGCGCCAACAGACCGGCCTGTTACATAATTAAAAAAAAAAAAGATATTTTTATCAGTTGCCAGTACGTTTTTTTAATAACTGTGAATTAGTGGCCAGTGCGTTTTAAATTATTATTATAATAATAATTTATAAATTAAAATTATTTTTTTTGTGGTGAGTATTTTACCCTCTTTTTTAAATTTTATAATTTTATGATTTACCTTCCATATAATTACTCATTATTTTATTAATTTAGGTTAAAGTTTAATAAATATCATGGATATAGGTAATGCGATAGCGTTTTTAGACAACTTAACACTTTTTGTTGTTACCTAAAATCAATATGATTGATTAAAAATAATAGGTAATTTTTATTATTACTTTTTTCAATATAATTGTACCGCTATAAGAAACGAAGAAAGATGTTCTTGACTCTTTTTTTAAATTATTATTTTTAATGATAATTAAATAAAATACGTGACAGATTTTGAAATAGGTAAAACTTCTATCATGAGGTCATTCGGTTACTTTGTTTAATTAGTATACGATTAATTAAAAAAAAAACATGAATAAGGAAAATGCTGTAAAGTGGGTATGATAAACAAAAAAAAAACAATTTAAAATTAAATCAACCTTCGAATTTATATTAGTACTTTGTTATATAAGAAGAATTTTTAATAAAATTTATAATCTGTATCCTATTTAAAAGTAATTTTGTAGATTTTATAAGACAAAAAGTTTTATGCCGTCTCCTTATCTGTTATATAAGATTTACGAGATATATTCCTCATTTTTATGACATTTAGTAATATACGGTTAGACATGCAAAAAATAACGGCTTAGTTTTGGATATATTCCAACAATTGGATCCGAGAATCGCACAAACAAAACAAAAATTAGTCACTTTTTAAATCAGTCCAATCTTATTTTTTATATTTGGTTGGTATTAATATTTTATCAATTGCGATAATGTATTCTGTGTGCGTATATTATATGATTTTTAACCTAGAATTTTAATTGTATAAAACGTATTGTTTTCTCTGTTATTTAAGAGGAAAAAAAGAGAGATGGCTATATGTTTTTTTCACGAATATTTCATCAGCAAAGCCACGGTTGAGTTCATTATAAAACTTATCTAAACTGACCTTTGTCTTTCACAATCAAGTTATTTTTGTTTTGTTTTTTAAAATGTTGGTATTACATCGTACCAGTATTTTTTAATGAATGTAATGTAACCTCTTTGAATAATAGTGTCTTAGAAAAAATAAAAAGAATTTTTTTTTATTCATTTTCAAGACACTGCTTAGTGTTTTAACCCTTTGGCTGCCGATGATTGATATTACGGACGTCAACTTGGTTACAAAAGGGCAAATTTTATTTTTAAATATGTAAAATCCCAACTGCATTCGGTATCTTACTACGTTACTAATATTAGAAATGCGAATGTTTAGATGGATGGATGTTTGTATGAAGGTATCTCCAGAACGGCTGAACGGATCTTACTAAATTTTGGCATAGATGTAGAACATAGTCTGGAAGAACACATAGGATACTAATTAAGTTTTTTTTACAGTTAGTAAGTAATAAACAAAGGAATACAAACACAATAAAAATACAAAGAATAGTTCAAACTCCAGTTATATCGAGACGGCCCACGTATGATCGTCTCAACACAATTTACCGTCAAATACCTCTTCCGGTGGAACGTTGGATTATCTGGGGGCGTGGCAATGCCCACGCAGAAACTAATCATGATGCCAGAAATAACTTTAAAAGTGAAAATAATCAAAGATTTTTCTAATTATTTAGATTTTTTAACTAACTCTTTAATATCACTGCCATAGACAAGCTATAATTTTAATCTTGCGAAAATAAAAATGAATTATTTAAACACATTTCTTTTTGCGATGGATAGATGTTTGAAGGCGTCTTCAGAACTGTATGGATTTCGCTGAATTTTGGCATAGATGTAGAACATAGTCTGGAAGAACACATAGACTACTAAGGTTTTTTATTCCGCGCGGACGGAGTCGACAGCCAGTTTGTACTATACCTCTTACTTAAAGAAAATCAAAATATTCGTCTATGGATTTGATTAATAAATATGTAGCAAAACTCTTATTAGCATATGCTTGTCTACATAGACAATAGAGAGACTGATATAAAAAAGTTGTTCATAAATCAACCTTCGCAATAAGATCACGTGTTTAACCTAAAAGTATTACGTATAATGACGTAGGAATATTTTAATTTCGCCTTTTGCTAGACGTTCAAAGTTTAAAGGAATATTTGGGTATAAAACTGCTACATTGTTAAACATCTAGATGTCTTTTGGTCGACGTGGACAAACATGCGGGTACATAAATATGTAATTAGGGCAATTGAATTTGAAATTAAATATATATTTAAGTTCAAATTCATATTGTTACAAAAGTAGAACAAGATATGTGTAGTTTAGTAGTTTGTTCCGGACATAAATGTGTACTTCGACAACGTAATATTGTTATCCCTTTCATTCTTTTTGAGAAAAACAGAGACAGCAAATAAAAACATGATATGCTTGCGTTGCTCACAACGATTTTTTTTTTTCTTTGTCTACCTATAAGTCTGCAACTGCGCGTTATTTTTGGCTTATCTCCGAAACGGCTGGATCGATTTTGACTGAACTTGGACTGGAAGGTAGCTGATATATGCGGAAGTAATTTGGGCTATTTTTTTAATTCCTCGCTAAAGAAGTCATGGGCAAGCTGATATCATTTTTATATGAATAATTGTACTTAATACGATTGCAACAGTGACTCAGATTTGAATACTTTTGTTTGCATAATCTGTGTCAATTGTCAAATGATACTTTGAGGGTAACTGCACTTGTCTGAATAATTTCCACTGTCGAAACTCTTGTAAAAACATATTGTCATCTCATTCATTACATTAGAAATAAATGAAACAACAATATATTTCAAACATGTGTTCACAGAGCATATGAGCTAAATTAAAATAGTTTTTTTTTAAATTTCAAGCACGTGTAAATCAAATATTTTACTTATAGACACCTCTGATTATTGCTTACGCGGTTTTTATCTATGATTTCGTGTTTTTTTTATGGACGCTGGGTTATCAGTATTTTTTTGTTCGTCCACGTTTCCGTCATCTTATCTGTTATTCGTTCGCACAGACACTAAAATATTTATCGAGTTGCGATTATTTATCCGAAGCTACTGTTCAAGATAAAACCTTTAAAATGTAATCCTTTTGAACAGCTCCAACTCTGGATTATTTATTGATAGTATTAACCATGTGATATATATTTGATAACAAAAATACGACATTATGTCATTTTAATATTATTTTAAGGCTTTCGTAATTACGATACATGCAAAATTGAATGATGAAAATATGAAAAAAGCCGCATTCTTGAATGACGTTTTATTTATTTTTTTTAATTGCGTTTGGTTAAATAATTTCGTTATATGTGCCATCATTAAACTTGCCCGTTTCTTCCTAGTTTAAGTTAAATATATTTTATTATGTCTTTATTTTTATGTCTAAAATAAAAAAAATGAGGAACAAAATTCTTCTTTATTTGACTAATAGTAGATTACACTCATAAGTTTGACTACAAAATTATTTAATTATTAAATTACCGCCAAAAATTGACAGTACGCCATATTGCAATAACTGTCATTGCTCATTCTTTGTTCTTTTGTTTATATACTCAAGAGAACAAAATATTTATTACACAATAGTACTACGAATACGTCGCCATAAATGAATGGATTAAAAGAATAAACTCTCACGACGTTTATTCTTTGGGGACCGGCAGCAGCTGTTTAGTACTTTGTCTAATTTATCCTTGAGTTCTTAACTGCTATAACAGCTGTATAAAAATGTATTGTTATTATACTTTTTCAAATTTAAAGTGCGTGTTTCAATAGACATATATATTATTAAATCTTACTAATATTATAAATGCGAATGTTTAGATGGATGGATGGATGAAGGTATCTCTGGAACGGCTCAACGAATCTAAGTGAAATTTGGCATAGATGTAGAATAGTCTGGAAGAACACATAGACTACTAATTAAGTTTTTTTATTTCCTCGCGGAAGGAGTCGTGGGCGATAGCTAATAGCTGTATAAATACGTATGTTCACTTTTTAATTTGTAGAGCGAGATGACAATATAATGTTTCAAGAGAAATTGGCAATAAAAACTTACTATAAATATTATTAAAATTCAACATAACACATCAGGACTTTTCAATTGACGATTGAGTAATAAAATTACAAATCTATTATAACAAATCAATAGAAATCAGTTTTTACAACTACTTAATATAATAACTAGTATATTAAACAGTTTCAAGTGGTCCATAAAATTGTAAATTTTTAGTGGGCTATAAAATCAGATGGGAATATTATTGTACGTAATAAAATCGATAAAACCAGGCATGGAGCCACGAACCGATTCGCTTTATCAAGAACAAACAAGATAACTAAGGCCGTAGCAGTTAGCACTGGTATTGTGATATTGCATTACTGGACAATTTTCAAACGATTATTCACTCTGTTCCAATTTTTTTATTCTATGTCAAACTCATCTTTGACCATCTTTGAAGTGTCAAAGATGTTGACCGTGAACAAAAGAGTACTTAATCGAATTAGAATAAAAACATAACCTAAAAAAATAAATTTGAATATTTATTACGAGATATCATTCAATACAAATTCAATAGAATAGTACTTGACATTGATAACAATACTTGCTATTAATTTATTTACAACTAGCCGCTATTCTCATCTTTTTAGTGAAGGCAAATGTCCACTATAATGTGTCTATTTAAGCCTATCTGACGCCCACGACTCCATCCGCGCGGAATCAAAAATAAACTTAATTAGTTGACTATGTGTTCTTCCAGACTATGTTCTCTACACCTATGCCCTACATCGAGTTCTGGAGATACCTTCAAACAAACATCCATCCAAACATTCGCATGACACTTGACGTGACAAATGACGTGTATGAAGTACTGAAATAATTTTGTATGAACATTAATATTGTACTTAATAGACAGTTGTCATAGAGTCGGACAGAGAGCGCATATCGAAAAACTATGAACTATATTTCAATTTATTTATGTAGCTACAAAAAATAAATTAGAAATAAAAAGAAACTATTTAATTCATATTATAATTCTGAAACAATAATCAAGAATTTTTCGATTGCAAATTCTATAAAACCAACGAAAATCGAAAAACATCTTTACCGATTTCACTCAACCCATCTCTAGCGAATTGTCAAATGAACTGTCAAAGTAAGACACTGGCTGGATCTTACGTTTCCGTCAGTGGAAAGACTTTTCAGTATTAATGAGTAAATGCAATAGGCGATATGATAATAAGGAAAGCCGGCAAGGTCGCTGTGAAGTGACCACTCCATAGGTACCACTCTATTATCTATCGTACGACGTACAAACAGATAACGTTATGTTTCGGCGCCAATAGTTATCGTTTCAAAGAATGTTCAAGCACAATCAATTGCCATAGACGGAATCCGTTCTTACGTTGAAGGAAAACATCGTGATGCACATATCTACGAAGAAATTCAAAGATATGTGTGAAGTCAACCCGGACTTGGTCAGCATTGATTATGGCCTAGTCACCCCTAACTTAGAGTAGGCTCGGAGCCTCTCAGTGTGGACGTATAGTGTGCTAATGGCGATAGACGGAATCTAAGGGAATGTTAGAAAAATTCACCCTTCTAAAACATAAAAATAGTTTCTTGTATAATACTTTTACGAGTAGGCAGCCACATAATTCATCGAAATAACGAAGCGACCGCTACCCATAGCTGCAATTGCTGATGCTTTACCTACCTTTAATCAACGGAGGAGGGGACGTACCGTAAGGGTATGTGACCCCTTCCTAAGGGTCCACTCCTCCTTCAAATCCATTTCCAATTCTCATCCTTTCATTATAAGAAAAGAGTAGGAATGGATAGCACTGGGCCAGCTATGGCCTAGCTGTGCGCGACAACTGTCCGTTCAGTCGTTCTGGTGATACCTTCAAACAAACATCCATCTAAACATTCGCATTTATAATATTAGTAAGAAGTAAGATGAACCTTTACAGTGAGTCCCGACCTCGCAGTACCATCGTAGGTCAGCGTGCCTGTATTAATGAAATCAATAAGACGTGCGATTGACGGCTGACTTGTGCACTTGAACTGTTCATAGATTTTAAATTGTGTTACTGCTTTATCATCTACTAGATGTCGCACGAGACTCCTTACATGCAGAATTAAATAAAACTTAATTAGTAGTCCGTGCGTTCTTCCAGACTATGTTCTACATCTATGCCAAACAGCAGGATCCGTTTAGATGTTCGCATTTATAATATAAGTAAGATTGAATCTGTGAACCAAAGCATTTCTATTTTTAAAGATATGTAACCGGTTATAATTTTTCAAAAAAGCTAATGATTTGCTTCTTTAATGGAAAGAAATGACACAAAAAGAATTATGCTTTGTGCTGTCCTCCTTCCCTTCTTTACCCTATCAGAAAAGGAAGGGAAGTCATCCATTATCTTATGTATAATATGTAGCCAATTGGTAACTTCACCAGTTTATAATTTCACTAGTGATACTATAAATTACGGTTTATTGAGTAGTAAATAAATCAGTACAAAATTCAGTGACGTAAATTTGATTTGGCACGTCGGTAGAAACAGTGTTTATACCAACATAGCCTATTCCAGGAAGATTCCAAGTCTTCGTATTTTTTGTTCCAGAATGATCTTGAACAAAACAAGATGGAGAAACAAACGATGCATATGCTGTCGGTGCAGGAGCGGGGAGGGGAGACGAGGAAGACCAACCAATACATCGCTGCTGTTGCAGGTAAATAGAAAATTGTTTGAACATTACAAACAACCAGTATACATTGACCTCTCAGAATATTAACCCAAAAGAAATTTGACTTTAGATATCGACTAGTTGTCATTTTTATGATGGTTTTGTCACAAAATACTAGAAGACAAAAGAAGATAGAAAGACCATCGCTTTAATCTTTCTATCTTCTTCTCCCTTATAAAATATTACTAAGTGTGAAAGAGAAAGGCGACATTTCTTTCAAATAAAAGACGAACTTAGGGATAAAATTCCTATACCAGAAAAATTCTTATTTTGTAACTAGCTATCGACCGCGAATCCTTCCGCGCGGAATTAAAAAAAAAATAGTAACACATGTTTTCTTCCAGACTATGTTCCATATGCCAAATTTCATCGAGCTCTGTTTAGCCCTTTTAACAAACATCCATCTAAACATTCGCATTTATATTAGTAAGATGAGTCAGCTTATTATTCGACGTGACTGCGGTTATAAATACCCAAAGTACACACAAGTGAGTCCAAAATCACCTATTACGTGTAAGGAATTCCCTAAAGAATCATTTAACAAAATATAATTCAATGAGGAAACATCGTAAATTTTATTACGAATTGGAATATTTGGAAGTAAATATTTATACAGGTCAATTAAATAAGTGTTTGATAATAAAACAATTTAAGGACAATTTGATACTTTACAATTTATCGTGTAAATATTTGAATATCTGTCTTCCATTGCCGCGCTTCGATGACTCTTACCCTTGGTTTCTGAGACCTAAATATGTATGAAACATATCATCATCCCTGTCATTATCTTTGACAAAAAAGAAATAACATATTTTAAACGGAGATAATGGTCTCAGAATTTTCGCATTTATAAAATTACTACTTGTCCTCTGCAACTCCGTACGCGCCGTATTACAAGAAAACTTAATTAGTAGCCTATGTGTTCTACCAAACTATGCTCTACAACTATGTTAAATTTCATAAAGATCATAAGTCGTTCTGGAGATACCTTCTAACAAACATCCATTTATACATCTAAACGCATTTATAATATTACATACCATTTTCTTCTCTTGTGTTCTGTCCATGGGTGTCGTTGATCACCTCGGTGTTCCCGCCGCTCGTTTGCTCCCTTCTCTTATAAAAAAATCACCAATTCATTCGTGTGTTTGACCTGAACTAAATACGTCATTACGTATATATCAAGAGATATGATAGTTGGCATAGAGTATGTTAATATTTATTTATAAAACATACAATGTACAGGTTTGCATATGTTTATCGGATGCAATAATTCACACATCGAGATTCTAATGAAGAGATAACAGAGATGACGTCATCTTACTAATATAAATGCGAATGTTTAGATGGATGCTAGAAGATATCTCCGGAACGGCTGCATGGATCTCGCTGAAATTTGACATAGATGTAGAACACAGTCTGGAAGAATGCATAAGCTATTTTTTTTAATTCCGCGCAGACGGAGACGCGGGCGATAGCTTGTGATATTATAATATAAATGCGAGTGTTTAGATGGATGTATGGATGTTTGAAGGTATGTCCAGAACGACTGCATGGATCTTGCCCAAATTTTTTATAAATGTAGAACATAACCTGAAAGCACAATTAGGCTACTAATTTCATTTGCGATGCATAGACTGCTCTACTCTACGCACCGGTCTGAACGGACCATTAAAGAAAAGGATAGGATGATGATGGTATTAGGTTCGGTATGCACGGACCGCAGTTTGCAAATATCACTGAAATGGTTACAATTTTAAGCCATTACAAGTACAGTGGTAGTCCAAGTTGTTATAATAGTCCGTGTATAGCTGCCTTTAATAGTAGTCGTACTAGTAAACATGAACGTATCTTATTCATAAATTAAACGATAAATGATCGAACTATTCGAAGCTGAGTTATAATAGATCTTAATTAGATTAACAAGGTTAAGATAATTCATCGCAGAGACGGGATGTTAAGGTGTGTTTACACTCAACGTGGATTTTCGTTGTATAACTCAGTTATTGAAAAGTGAATAAGGAGTTAACTTATTAAAACTACTAGCTGACTGAATTAAAAAAAAAAAACTTAATTAATAGCCTATGCGTTCTTTTAGATTACGTTCTATATCCATGCCAAATTTCATCAAGATCCGTTTAGCCGTTTTGGAGATATCTTAAATAAAACATCCGTCCATATAAACATGCGCATTTATAATATAAGTAAGAAATAATATTAGCACAAGTAGGAATAAAGAAATCTTACTTCTTACTAATATTATAAATGCAATTGTTTGGATATCTGAAGAACGGCTGCATGAATCTCGCTGAAATTTGTCACAGATGTAGAACATAACCTAGAAAAACACATTGGCTTCTAATTGAGGTTTATCCACCACACGGACCAAGTCGCAGGTGACAGCTAGTTGATCTATGGCGGCTTGAGCTTATTGAAATGTTTCTAAGATGTCCTAAAAACTTAAATCGATCAAAAGCATTAATTACTTATTTTTTTCCTCAGCCGCTATTGGAGCTGTGATCGCGGGCACGATCTTAGCATGGACATCACCAGCGTTACCCCAATTGGAGCCACCAAAGAATACCACAGCACTAAATATAACAGCGACCAATATAACGATTGTCAACGGCAGTGATCCAGTGCTGATCAACTCTCTTGGACAGCCAGCTGACTTCTTATTGGACACCAAAGATAGTAAGTATTGTTAGGAAGAAAATACGACATTATGCCTGTGTATCAGCGCAACACTAGCCTTATTAAAACGTCAACGTTTATGTCCCCTCACTAATCATTATGCCACTTGACTTTGTAACGAAAGCCCATTCGCGCCAAATGATTGTAACTAATATTGTTTAAGAGTATTTATGAAAAAGATTATTGCTAAGAAATTTAAAGATAGATAGATAGAGCTTTTGTCAACATATTTAAGTGCTAACAGTGACTTGAACAATCTGTTTCAAAATTGAGTTACAAGATTTCTACCGAACTCACCGTGATTTTCTGAGACCAAAAATCCTATTTAAAAAATATTGTTATCGCTGTTTTGTCATAGATGATGACGATATGTTTTATACAGAGATACGGGTCTAAGAAACCCACAGTCACATATATTTCGTGAAAATTACGTTTGTGTAGTATAAAGATTTTACGTTCGAATCTTAGTCATTTAAAAAAAAATAATAAAAACATTGCAGCACTAAGTATAGCAGTTTTCGTTTTGTGTGTGATCTCATTGTAACCCAGAGTCGAGTCAATCACATGCCAGTGTTATTCAACTGGAGTGACGTGACGCCATCATTCCTGGCTGATATCCAAACGCCTCTACGCATCTCTTGAAGTCTTTCAACAGAGATGCAAGATAATCGTCTCTTTCTTTTCAATAGAGAAACTAAGCACTAGATTACAGCTAACCCATACTTTTAATATAACTTTTAAATTACTTATCTAAAAACCCACACCAAATAACTGGTCTTTGTTTATTCTGATCGTTCATCTTTTCCTTATCTGATTGTGGAACTTATCTTACTTATATTATAAATGCGAATGTTTAGATGGATGGATAGATGTTTGTTTTAAGGTATCTCCAGAACGGCTGAATGGATCTTGCTTAAATTTGAAATAGATGTAGAACATAACTGGAAGAACACATAGGCTAATAACTAAGTTAATTCCGTGTGGCTAGAATTGCGGGCGACAGCTAGTATTATATGTTGTGCTTCATTGGAATACTTGGACCATAGAAATTATTTTAAATGTCTAGTGTCTACAATCTGAACGTACAATTTAAAAGAACTAACATGAAGAATGCTATGTTAAAAACTCTAGACGCTTTGTTGAAACATGAACAAATCAATCGGTCAGAGACGTTATCATTCCTGGCAAGTTCACAACTCACGCGATCTCCGCGAACTATTTCGCTGGTGGGTGTGCCCCTTTATAAATAAACATCCACAAACACATGCAAAATATTTTTGCCAACCTCTATTGGTTACGGTAGGTAATGCGTTGGTGTGTGCTGGTGGAAACATCGCTTAAATATAGATTAACTACTTGAAGATTAAGACAGCGTCATACTTAAAGCGAAACGATTCGTACATATTCAAAATATTGATTTAGCAAAGGTTGTGGCAAAATAAAGAGACCAATTCTTACTAACATTATAAATGCGAATGTTTCGGTTGATGGATATTTGAAGGTTTCTATAGAACGGCTGCATGCAGCATCCATGGATCTCGCTAAACTTTGGCGGAGATGTAGAACATAGTCTGGAAGAACACATAGGCTATTACTTAAGTTTTTTTTAGTTCCGGCGTGGACAGAATCGCGTGCAACAGCTAGTATTATAATAGACTCTTTGAGGCAGTTCCAAACGGTTCACCCAAAAGTATTCGAGTCAATATGTACTACCTAAGAGCATTCGCGACGCATTCACCTCGCTTTAGAAAGACTTTACTTTTATGACATCGTCAGGGGCTCGACTGAGTTCAGTATTTGCCAAATATTCAGCTTCAGTTTTACGTAAGAACTATTTATAGATGCGACGTAAAGTATTTTGTTTCTTAACAAGACGCCGCATTGTTTTTGTGCCAAAACAAAAAAGTAAACACGTGATGAAAGATTGTTGTGTTCCTTGTTTTTTTTTTGGACAGCGAACGAAATGTATATGTCATACCAAAGGGACCTGTGCATTATAAGTAATATAACTGCAATTAATCAAACTTCGATGTAAGTCGGTACCGACTAGTTTAGGGCCTTTTGAAGGCCCTTATTAAGTCGAATAGAAATAGAATTAATTCCTTAGTTTATTATAAAGTTTTACAATCAGATAGTGATTATGGAGTTCTTCAATTTTACCTCGTATTTACATTGCTTTTTGTTGCTTTCCATAATGTTTCATTTCTTGTCCTTCTCTAACAATGTCAACTTTCTTTTCAGGTTCACTAGTATCCTCAATTTTAGCTATAGGGGCTGCATTAAGTGCGTTACCCGCTGGTGTGTTAGTCCAACGTATCGGGAGACGGCCGACCATACTTCTTCTAGCTGTACCCTTCATGATCAACTGGTTGCTGACTATCTTCGCCAACGGAGCTGGTATGCTGATTGCTGCTAGGTTCTTCGCTGGCATTGCCACTGGTAAGTGTCATGTAGACTATTTAAGTCTTTAAAGGAAAAAAATTTCGAAGCTTAATCAAAAATGTGGTTTGTATTCAATTTTTTTTGTAGATTTAAGGATAAATCAACGCTTAGCGACTATGATAATTGTCATTAGACTGAGAATCGGTTTGACTCAGAAAAAAAATTGAATAGTTTAAAGTTAGATTTAAGTTTTATAACTATCTCTGTTTTATTACACAGACCAAGTACTTACATTTCTACGTTTTGTACTTCCTTAAAAGCTTTATTTTTGACCTTTATCCAAAGTGTAAATCAGGCAAATTCAAACTAAATGGCTAAAATTATTATTCCTTTCCATTATTCATCTTTGACCAATATTCCTATGTTTTTTCAGGTGGTATTTGCGTGACCGCACCAATGTACATCGGGGAGATAGCAGAAACGTCAATCCGTGGATCTTTAGGCGCATTCTTCCAGTTGTTCCTCACTGTTGGTATACTGGGAACATTTGTCATCGGAGGTTGGACACATTGGCGTACTCTGTCTATCATATCCGCTGTGCTACCACCACTCTTGGTTGCTGTGTTTTGGTGAGTCTGTAGATTTGAGAAAAATAACGAAATAAACGAAATTTCTTTTAGGAAAGAATTTAGTTTATCAAATATTCCACTGATAGCATCAATGTATATTGGACTTTAGACCTAACTAAATAGAATTTCTTATGCTAGCAAAAAACAAACCACTCTGTGATATTTTGTCCATTAAATTGTGAACCTCCGTCTTCCAGGTGGATGCCAGAAACCCCACAGTACCTGTTAAGTAAGAACAGACGCCGCGATGCCGAGAAGGTACTACGCTGGCTGCGTGGACCTGACGCGGATCTGACAGCCGAGCTTGAGGATATGCAGAAAGATGTAAGTAATACTTAATAAGATATCCTCTATGCAATCGCGTTCCAAGTTGGCCTCCATGAGATCCATAGTAGACGCCCACGATGGTTGGAAATAATGTCAAATTCACAAGTTAAAGTAGAAATGTACTAGAAGACGATCCACCAAATCTTTGATATTAAAATAGAGAATTCTTTGCAGGTTGATGATGCAGCAAGACAACGCGCTGGTATGCTGAGTATGCTGACGAATAAAGCGTCCCGTATGGCATTAGTATGCGGCCTTGGTCTCATGTTCTTCCAGCAATTCAGCGGTATCAACGCTGTTATCTTCTACACCAACAATATCTTCCAATCAGCTGGCTCCAATATACCACCAGCGATTGCCACAATTATAGTCGGTGTTGTCCAAACTATTGCAACTTATATATCTTCTTTATTAGTAGAAAAAGCCGGTAGACGTCTTTTATTGCTACAAAGTTGCATCATCATGGGATTATGTCTTGTCATTCTTGGAACGTATTTCAAACTGCAAGCAAGCGGTGCTAGTGTCGCTTCTTTCGGTTGGCTGCCTTTAGTTTGTTTGGTCTTGTTTATTATTTCATTTTCTTTAGGCTTCGGTCCTATTCCATGGATGATGATGGCTGAACTTTTCTCTGTTGAATTTAGAGGATCCGCATCAGGTATCACTGTTGTAGCTAACTGGTGTTTGGTATTTATAGTTACTCTATGCTTCCCCTTAATGAAAGATGCGATTGGTATTTACAGTTGTTTCTGGTTCTTCGCTGCCTTTATGGTTATCTGTGTGTTCTTCGTTTTCTTTTTAATACCAGAGACAAAGGGTAAGACTGTGTCTCAGATTCAGGCGATTTTAGGCGGGAAGAAAATTTAAAGGTTAGTTTATTGTAAGTTAAATGGAATCGCTCGGGTTTGTATATTTAGTGTATTTATGAGATTTATGTAAGTTTGATTATAAGATGTGGTAAATTAGAGTAGATAAAGTTTATTTTAGTTAGAAACAAAATATTATTTTAATGATCAATGTATTTTGAGTTTATTGTGATTGTCTTTGACGAACAATTTTAAATATAATACTATGAATGAATTGAACGATATATTTGTGAAATATAATAATTATTTGGACAAAATGCATGTCAATTAACTAATAAAAGATATTTTATAAAGTTTGGACAAAGAATAGAAATAAATTAAATATGGTTTAAATTTAAGTGAACGTAATTTTTTTTTTGTTGTTTTTAATGTTGAATATGAACAATATATTCATGTAGGTTATAGTGCTGAACAATATTTTGTAAATTTTAGATAAATAATGAAATAAATTGCCAAATATATAAATAATAAGATATATAATGTAAAATATATAACGATCCTCGAATACAGTTTTTGAAAGAAAACTTTTGTAATTCAAGTAATCGGAAAATATTTTTAGAAATTTTTAAATATGTATACCATGAAATATATATTTTTTTTAGTTATGTTATCATTTACTTTTATATTATTATTTATTATTTATATAAAATTAGACATTTTATGTTAATTGTTGCTAATAAAATGTTGGGATTTAAACAATGATTTTATTTCACTCCCGTCTTACTAATATTATAAATACGTATATTTATATGGAAGTTAGAAGGTATCCTCAGAACGGCTGCATGGATGTCGTTAAAATTTTGCATAGATGTAGACCATAGCCTAAAAAATTAGACTTTATTGTTATACACAAGAAATTCAAAATTCAATGTTGCCTTGGCTCCTTAACTAGAAAGACCTGTACTTAAGGAGCAAAGGACTTCCCATACATATACATAAATTTAATAATTGTTTGTGTAGAAAAACAACTAATTTAGACTACTAAATAAGTTTATTTTTAATTCCGCACGTAAGAGACCGCTGGCGACTGCTTGTAAAAACAAAGTGATTCTATAAGGGTTCCGTTTATTTCCTATGGAGTACGGAACCGTAAAAACTTTTCGCCTTTGTCGAATGATCTGTTTTATCATTATTAAATAGAATTATCTAATACGTGGAAGGGAAAGGGATGTACAGGGAAGGGATTAAAAACAACATGATACAATTTAACACAAAACTTTATAAAACTCTCAAAGTAATAACGATCCTGAACAATCTCTTGATATCACGACTTTCTCTATACCATCTATTCTATTTGTT
>NW_013530893.1:1026609-1064575 GCF_000836235.2 Papilio xuthus | reverse complement strand
TCATCGTATTTCTGTGTTACATAGTCTCTAGCGTTCTGTGAATCAATTAATTCTTTATCGATTTTTTGTAATATCTCGTATTTTAATTCGTCCAACTTCGTTTCTAATCCCAATCCGAGTATATTTGACGCTTTCGTATCCAAATCGATTTCTGGACTGATTTTTTCTAACACTTTCACATGACACGCCATTATATTATTAGTTATCTGCACGTTATAATTTTAGTTGACCCAATGATATCATTTTTTCTTAAAGCATTTTTATTATACTCGACAATTTAGATTTTTAATTACCATATGTCATTAGATTACATTAATCAGTTTTTGACATTTGTATGTTTTCTTTTTAACTGTCAAAAGTTGTGTATACTGCCTGTGTTTTATTTAAGCATACTTGATTTTTAGTTCACCTTTTGGAAATTGGAACAAGAAAAATTCCGTCCACTCTCATCTTTATATATATAATTCTTCTGTGAGTGTATATGTCACTGAACTTCTCTCAAACGACTGGACCGATTTTGATGAAATTTTTTGTGTGTGTTCAAGGGGATCTGGGAATAGTTTAGATTCACAATTTTCATCAAATATTAACTTCATATTAATTTATTCAAATTAAAGACGTGTAGACAGGACAACGTCTGTCGGGTCCGCTAGTACTATATAAAGAGCTGAAGCCAGCAGTGTAAGAATGTTTAGATGGATGGATGTTTGTTAGAAAGTATCTCTAGCACGGCTGCGTGGATCTCGCTGAAATTTGGCATAGATGTAGAACATAGTCTTGGACAACACATAGGGTACTAAGTTTTTTTATAATTACCCGCGGACGGAGTTGCGGGCGAAAGCTAGTACTGTAAAAATTTATCGCTATTTTTTTAAATGAAGATTTTGTAATATCGGCAGTGGAAACCTACAAAAAGAAAAATTGAATATTGGTATAATAAATACAGGAAATCTTTTAACATATAACAAGTGGTATAGCTACCTTTGATAAGATCACACAAGTGCAATGATTGCGTCTTATCTTGACCGATATCTAAGATTTATTGCAAAAATACTGAAAAAAAAGCAAGTAACATAGAATCTTACTAATATAAATGCTAAAGTTTAGATGGATGGAAATATTTAGAAGGAATCTCCGAAACGGCTCAACGAATCTTGATAAAATTTGGCATAGATGTAGAACATAGTCTGGAAGAACACATAGACTACTTATTTTTTTAATAGCGGACACTCGGAGAATATTCATATAATGATTTTAATATCGTATTGCGTTCACTGTTATTTAAACTGTCCCAAGTATAAACCTATTTCTTTACAAAAGTATCATCAAACAATATACACTTCTGTAGTTCTTCTGGCGTTGCGGATGTCTGTGGGCATCGGATCAAATAATTTAAGCGATTCGTTGCTCGTTTGCCCCCTTTTCTTATAAAAAAATAAACTAGCCTTCAAAGCAGTTCGAAGATTATTTGCATGGAAGCAAGTAAAATTAAAGAATTTTTTTACATCTTTTTATGATCCATAGAAATGTTTTAGAAGCAAATGTATCATACAGATTCGATTATCGAATTTGTTACTTAACATTCTGTTAAGTTGTAACTTGATAATTAAGCATTTAAGTATGTAAAACATGTCGACTAGAAGTGACTTAGTATTGGAATATTTGCTTAATCACTCGTTAACTTTCCACAATTCAAAGTAAATGCTGATGTCAACATTTCAAGTGGCCCATCCTGCTTTTTTCATACTATTAGTTTATAACGCGGCGTCACCTGCTTTACATATATATAACTTATACATCCCCACTGAGGGGCTCGGAGCCTACCTTAAATCAGGGGTACCTTTATCTTACCTTACTAATATTATAAATGCGAATGTTTAGATGGATGGACGTTTCTTCTTCTTCTTGAGGTGCCTCTCCGACTAGCGAAGGTTGGCGATCAGTTCTCCATATTTTCCTTTGTCTTTTGCGAGGCGAAAAAGTTGGGCGGCACTCGCAAGGATGGACGTTTGTTTGAAGGTATCTCTGGAACGGCTGAACGGATTTTAATGAAATTAGGCATAGATGTAGAACATAATCTGGAATAACACATAGGCATTATTATGTTTCTTTTACTCCGCGCGGACGCAATCGCAGGCGATCTCTAGTTACAAGTGTTTTAAGTTGTTCAATGCAAACAGACATACAAGTATTTTATATATATAATTCGTTAAGGGCGCTACATGATAAACGATGTTAAGTAGTTGTAAATGCAATATGCATTTTGATTCTATCACATATCTGCTATACGTGCAAGTGAACAAACCGTTGCAGTGTATCGCGTTATTTTTCTTAATTTATTGAAGACTATAAAGTTTTATATTGTGCCGGAAAGAATTAATTTAATTGTAAGTATGCAGTAAAGTTTTTAAATATTTTTTTTATTTAATGTTTTTAATTATATTATTTATTCGTAATTTAAAATTAATTATACCTTACCTTTTACGGCTGATCTTCGTTCTGAATGTTGCAATAACTATTTTTTTTTCTGTCGTTTAACACGTTAGTTAATGATTTAAATATGTTGTTAATATGAATTAGCTTGAATGTCAAATTATTGTATTAAAGTAACTACGACAAAAAACCTCTCGTAATGCTTTCGTTTTGCTTGAAGAAAACTTTCGTAACTATTTGATTTTCGCGCCATTATGTGAAAAAAACAATATATAAATTGATTTATCTTCTGTCATTAACAGTTAATATTTTGTTGTACGTAATCGATATGTCGGACATTGATTATGTTATCATTTGTTCACAGCCCGCGACGGTGTCACCATCAACCCAACCACAGAGGAAATAGATGTAAGTTTTTTTTTTCTAAGATACACGTCGCCATATGCAACCTTTTTAGACACTGGCTGGTTAGTTTATCCAAAAAGTTTCTATATTTAGTACTTAAGTAACTAGTAATACAATAAATCGTTTGTTTACTTTTATTAAATTTAACGAAAGTAGCGTTTACATAAGAAATATAAACTAGAAGAATTAATAAAATATTTTCAACTAATCGATAATTTCGCATAGTTAATAAATAAGTATTAATTCATTTTCTATGTCAATAAGATTTTATTTTTCTGCATTGTTATAGCAAACAAACAGCCATAAATCAATTAAGATTTAACGAATGACTTTTCTTGCGATAATTATTTGTGTTTACATATTATATTACATTTTGATAATTTGATGATTCTTACGGTGATGGAAAACAACCTGCACATATCTGAGAAGAAATTCTAAAAAATATGTGTGAAGTCAACCAACCCGCACTTGGCCAGCGTGGTTAACTATGGCCTAATCACCCTTAACTTAGGGTTGGCTCCGAGCCCGTCAGTGGGGACGTATAGTGAGCTGATGATGATGATAATTTGATGCCAATCAAAAATCGTCATATGGGAAAAATTAACAACTTTCTTTTGTTTTCCCTTTCATTCGTTTCATTCAAAAAGTAAAAACTGGATGACATATATTTTTAAAGCTAATCCTTTGTGATTTAAAAACGACAATAGAATGAAATAACTTGAAAAAAAAAATATTCTCTAAGTACCAGCCAGTACGATAAATTGATACGCCCCCACTCAGAGCTGTTGCGCGTAACTTTTTCCGCGCGCAATTAAAAAAAAATAACTAAGTCTATGAGCTACATATATCTGACAGAAATCAACTTCTGTGGAAAACAAAACACATCAAAACTTTCGAATTAATAATATTACAAAGGTTTAATATGAAATGCGTTACGACAAAGTTGAATACATACAAACTATTATATTTTTCAATATATAAATATTAGATTTCCTATAATAGTAATCGTAAATAAATAATTTAAATACACAACTTGTAACCTGTGTCATTTATGTCAATAAGGTTATGTAAATTCCCGCCAATTTGTAATAAATATATTGCTAATACATTATTTGTTCTTAACATCTTAGAGCAATTGCTAATTAAATAAGTTCGTCATAATACAGATGAGTAACATTTACTTTATGACTTAGCGATCGCCTGCAACTTCGTCAGCGCAGAATTAAAAAAAAGTGGTCTATTAAATTCCCGCGTGCATCAATTCCTTTTAAAATCGGGTCCACCCATTCCGGAGATTACCCGAAACAAACAAACGGACAGACATACAAACAGATATATAAAAATTGATTTTTTGTTAATTATTTATTAATAATTCAAAATAAAACTTAAACGGAAACAGAAGACTGTGGATAGTTAGTTAACGGCTATCTGGCTTCACCAAAATAGCGAAGTAACTGTTGCCCAGGCATCTTCAAAGACATGAAAGGTTATGCGTTAGGTTATTAAAAGGACGGGCCGCGGACGAGAGCGAAAGCGTGCCCGTGGCCCCGTCCCGATGCGTCAGAGGGCAGTCAGGTTTTAGTGGGTATTCTGGTCACCTTCTGTGGCCGGCGAGTCCCACACTCCCTACGCCATTGCACCGCCCGGCGTAGGCGTGCGTAAATGCATTTCCTGACTATAAAAAAAAAAAAAAAAAAAGGTTATTAAAAGGACAGAGGAAAGGACATGCAGAAAGAGGATATCTTTCCTATTTATACAACCCAAATTAAATACAAAGTATTAATACTTCTTACTAATATTATAAATGCGAATGTTAGGATGGATGTTTGTTTAGAGTTATCTCCAGAACGGCTTCACTGATCTCGCTGAAATTTGGCATACATATAGCACATTAATCTGGAAGAATACATATGCTACTAAGTTTTTTTTTGTAGTTCCGAACGGACGTAGTCGCGTGCGTCAGCTAGTATTGTAATAAACATCGATCTGATCAGATACATATTGACGCAATATTTTTTTACTACAGATAAACAAGTGTGGAGAAATCCATGCGCGTTGTTTACACACAGATAATATATTATCTATTTTATTTTTTTCCTACAATAATGTGCTCATTATTGCGTAAAAATAATACTAAATACAATTCTAAGTAAATGTCGACTTTTAATTAAAATAAAAATATTTTTTTTTAAATAAACGAAACACCATGTACATAGAGTATGTAGAGTTATAAAGATAAAATCAATCTTTTAATACTCTTATTAATGAAAAACCTTAAACATAAATTAATTAGGCTCATTGAGTACATAGAAGGAAAAGTTTCAAACGAATGAGACGAGCGACCGAGACGCCCCTTAACCAGGTTTTTCATAGTCCTGGTTAGTCTATATCAGTCTTTCCCAAAGTGGGCAATAACGCCCCCTTGTGGGCGCTGCATGTCTCAAGTTGCGGGCTATAGTAAAAGTTTCGTTTAGAACTCTCCTTTAATATAAATACATATATAGGTCACAATAATTAATTAATTTAATTTGAAATTATAGTGGTTTTTAAATATGTGAAAATATGGGGGCGCTAAAAAAATATTTATTCTCAAAGTGGGTAGTTGACAAAATAAGTTTGGGAACTGGTCTATACTATACTACTGCGTAGCTAAATTACATTGCTCAAAATTCTGTAGACGGTTTCATACGAAAAATGTCTGCCCAATTTTATCGTAGTATAACTTTTTAATTTTTTTGCCGTGTCTAAATTTTCTTAAGTCTTCATTGATACTATTAACAGTAAAATATAATACCCAGTTAACATACTGGTTATATTAATAAATATTTTTCTCAGTTTATTGCTAATATTTACATTAATAAATATTAAAAGTAAATAAATGTATGAAATCGAATAACAAAACAAAATGGCGGGAGTTTGTTTTTTATTACTACTTTTGTTGTTTTGTTAATTATTATGTGGCAATTGTAATTCATATTTGTTGCTTAATTGTAGAAAAAAGATTTATCTTACTAATATTATAAATGCGATTGTTTAGATGGATGGATGGATGTTTAAACAACTCCGGAACGTCTACAAAGATCTGGCATAAATGTAGAACATAGTCTGAAATAACTCATAGGCATGCTTATTAAGTTTGTATTTAATTCTGCGCTGACGGAGTCGCGGGCGACTGTTAGTATTATAATACCTTGACCTAAGAAAATATAAAACATCGCCATACTGCGGAAAAATATGGAACTAACTCTTTGCGCATATTAGGAAGTAATTAAAGTGCGATTCCAGCGCCACCAAGCCAGTATTTGTACACTCTTGTTTATGTTATAAATTAACGCACAAACAGTGTAGCTTTTAACAGTGGTAGAGCCCGCTTTAACATATTCGCACGAATTGGCCCGGCTCGCTCGGTGAAATACCACGACCACAGACACGACCACGAAGACAGGCGTCAAGTGGAAGCAATTCCACGTTTCGTCTGATGAGTGTGCGTCCCGGAGACCTTATTTAGTCCTCCTTCCCTTCCCATCCTTTTTCTTATAAGGAAAGGATAGGAAGTGGAAGCGGACTTTCCGGATGAGAGGATGCACGGGAAGGGAAAATATTTTCTTTCTGAGCATCCTCTCCTCCGTCGATTAAAGGTAGGCAACGCGTATGCAATTGCGTGTGTCTATGGGCAACGGTCACTTCGCTATTTTAGCGATTTCAGGTGGCCGTACGCTCGTTTGCCACCTTATTATATAAAAAAGTCACGTAAATTAATAGCATATTTCAACAATAAATAGATTTACAGTAATATGATAAAGAATTAAATTCAATATATTTTAATAAAATAAAATAAATTATATTTACATTCTTACAGTAATTAAATGACTAATTAATTAAACTACCAAAATAATACTATAAACTATATACTAAAACTAAACCAAACTAAAAATAAAACAAAATAATATAAAAAATCGACCCCAAATCGCTGCGGTCGCACGGTAGGGTTCCCAAGAGGCTGGCGGCATTTCCCCGTTGGATGGCCAGGCTCAACCTTTGGCCGAAATGCGCGCCAGCCCTTGGATCCCCTGAGGCGTCGATGAGGCGTGCGGAAATCTCCTTAAACAGGCGACGGGCTTCCGCACCCCAAGGCCCCAAGGTCTCCACAGCAAAAGGCGCAAATATATACGGATTTGCCAACGCCGCATATTTACGCCTTTTATTGATTTCGGCTGTCGCCGCAATAATTAATTGATAACCTTATAATATGTAGATTTGTAATAATTTGACATTGACTTTGTCGATTATCTAAAGATAAAAACAATTTATTAAAATATAATGTTTAACATAATTGTCTGGCGAAAATATGATAGCATATCTTTGTTAGAATTAAGGCGCCTTTAACTTTACATAACCTTAAAAATTTCCTTTATGGTAGCAAAAAGCAAATGTCTTTATATTCTTGATTAGACTAGATATATAATTAACGTTCATCATCAGCTATACATCCCCACCGAGGGCCTCGGAGCCTACACTAAATTAAGGGCGATTAGGCCATAGTCAACCACGCTGGCCAAGTGCAGGTTGACTTCACACATATCTTTGAATCTCTTCTCAGATATGTGCAGCATTACGATGTTTTCCTTCACCGTAAGAACGTCGGATAAATGTACATATGTAAATTGGAAATCGAAAAACATTGGTACATGGCAGGATTCGAACCCAGGACCTGCAGATTGCAAGTACTTGACTCCTAAGCCACCGAAGCTCTAAATCTATCTATCTAAATTAACGTTAATTTTATATAATGTATTACAAATATGTAAACACTTGATATAAGTGTTACCCTTGACTACCACTAACAATCCAACTAGTCCCCGATTTGATACAGTTAATGGATGGAATTTACCATTTTCAAGTATTATTACCACTTAAAAGGGAATTTACATAGTTATAAAACAACTTAATTCCCAACCTCTTATATATTTTTATCATATTGTGAAATGCTTCACTTAATGTCAACTAATCTTTCTAATGAATAGCAATTTGAACAATTATAAAATGTATGTAATTTACGATCAGTCAAAATATGAATATGTAACATTGATATTGCAAAATTGCAGGCGCAAATCCGGTTCGTAATTGCATATATACCTTAATAAATAGCATATAATTTTTATTTGAAGAAATACCTTAGTATATGATTAATATATAGTTGACAAAAGATATTTGAAAACAGTTAAAATGTGTGAATATAACATGTTGCAAAATTTCCTATGCGTAAAATTGCTATTAAAATAGCGAAGGCGCTTTTAAACTAGAACGCCTGTTAATATCGTCTGATATTTTGTTTTATAGACAAAAAAATATAGCACAATATAGTTTATAGCGTTAGGCGTTGAATAAATGCATTTCCAAGACTTATTTCCTCTTAAACGGCTGAGGAAATTTTAAGGCTTTGTTTTTTATTATGAAGTAACTGAGTTATAATATCTGTATCAATATATACAATCATCTTATAGACAAAAGAATCATTTTAAATGATTAATTCAATATTTCATGACATAAATGAATAGGAATTTAAACAATGTGCAAAAGATTATTGAAATCAAATAGAAAATGTACTTAATCTACAATAAGACACTCATTTAGTGACTACTTAACGTACCTGAGTACTGGAAACATAATAGAATTCAAGACAAAGGAACTTATCATTGTGTTCAACTTCCGTAAAACAAATGACTCACGAAAATTAATTATCAACTCGCGCATGTTATTAGTCAATTAATAAAGATCTTTGACACTAAAAGGACTATAAACAAACTGCTAAGTTCACGCATCGCATACATATCGGAACTAAAACAAAGGCAACTTCCTTTTACTCGTTAACAATGTCAAGTAGTGCGTATATCTAATTATTTTCCTGTCCACATGTCCTAGCACGAATATTTGTTTACGTCAATAATTTCAAAATTAATTTGACATTTTTAGTTTTTTCTTCTTCTATTGGCAACTACCACGAAGGATTCTGCCAAAGAGTTTTTAGTGTACTTTACGTCCGATACTCCTTGCACTAATTTTAATAAAAAGTCGATAACATTACTTTTAGACATTAATTAGGATCCTTTGGCGCGAATGACTTGCTTTCATTACAAAGTCAAGTGTCAGAATGAATAGTGAGGGGACATAGACGTCGACATTTTAGTAAGGGTCAATACAATGGCACATTTTCGGATTTTATTCGTAACATTACAAAGGCGTCAGCGCGGTAGACCGCCAAAATCTGCCCCACGAATGGGGCTCGCCCGGTGCAATCAATTGCGGATATCTATGGCATCAGTCACTTCGCTATTTTGGCGAAGTTTTGTGACCGTACCCTCGTTTGCTTAATATAAAAAAGGTTAATTAAGTGCATTCTATTGATATCGTTGTTATGCAAACATAGTATTTTTAATAATAAAATATTATTTATCTGTGCAAACATGAGGTTATCTGATATATCAATGTTATTCAAGATCACCTGCTCTCGGGTGTTATGATTTTAATATTAAAAAATAGTTTTTAATATAATTGCGGTTAAGCGCGGTTATTTCTCCATCATCAATTTCACGTCCTTATACATACTTAAACTTATATAAAAAAGGCTAAACACTCACGTATATTCGTCCAGTGGCGGCACCGACTAGTTTCGAGCCCATCGGGGGTCCTTCATCAGGGTGAGTGGGACTGGTATTATTTCGCGGACGCGGCCCGTCTGGAACATAGTCTGGAATAACACATAGGCTACAAATTAAATTCCTTGCAGATAAAGTCGAGGGCGACAACTAGTTTATCGATAGATTATATATTAACAAGGAAAACAATACCTATAATACTGTTTATAAATGTGTAAGCAGTTAGGATGCAGTATATAGTTTGACCTAGTAGAACAGGGAAAAGAATACTTCCGTATAACCTAAGGAAAGTGAGCAAATGCGGAACAACAAATAATACGAGTCGTATATTAATCAAATTAACAATTAAATACAAATAAAACATGTTATGACATGTTTTTAAACGTTTAAACTAGAATTTGGATCGTTATTTTCAACGTATAAATGGGTAAAAAAATAAATTTAAATCTCCTGAAATAATATGGTTATTTATATGTATTTCTGTAATAAAATCAAAGATGATTAATATAGTAATATATAATAGTAACCTATTACTTTTTTTTAATAAAATAGTTTTTTGCCCGCCAGAATAAAAGAAATTTTTTTCCAGACTATGTTCTACATCTATGTCAAATTTTAGCCGTTTAACCGTTCCGGAGATACATTCTAACAAACATCCATCTAAACATTCGCATTTATAATATTAGTAAGTGCTTAATAAGATTATAAAATTAATCTTTATATATATTTTATGAAGGTCACATTTTAATAGGTTATACGATAAAATTAGTGATAGTAACCTCATATCAATGTCATTTGAGAAAAATAACAAAAAATTATCTCTATATATCGCAAATATACTAAGATACATATAGATAGGTAATAATGATAACATTATAATTAAATTAAATAGTTAAAATTACAATAACAAACTTCTTAAAATCTCAATTCTTTTTTTTTTTTGTTTTTTTATATCATAAGGTGGCAAACGAGCAAGCGGCCACCCGAAATCGCTGAAATAGCGAAGTGACCGTTGCCCATAGACATACGCAATTGCATATGCGTTGCCTACCTTTAATCGACGGAGGAGAGGATGCACAGAAAGAAAATATTTTCCCTACCCATGCATCTTCTCATCCGGAAAGTCCACTTCCACTTCCCATCCTTTCCTTATAAGAAAAGGGTGGGAAGGGAAAGAGGATTAAATTAGGCCACCGGGACGCACACTCATCAGACTGTAGTTGGAACTACTTCCACTTGACGCGTGTCTTCTGTGTGGTCGTGGTATTTCACCGGACGAACCTGGCCAATTCGTGCGAAGATGTTAAAGCGGGTTCTACCACTCTCAAAAGCCAATCACAATTGAAACGACATAGTTTGGTACAAAAACCATACTAATCCTTACTTTACTAATATTATAAATGCAAAAGTAACTGTCTGTCTGTCTGTCTGTCTGTCTGTCTTTCACTTATAAACTACTGAACCGATTTAAATTAAATTTGATACACAGATATTCTAGAGCCTGAGAAAGGATACTGGTTAATTTTTAAAGGGTTTTTTTTTTTATATTAGCAGATTTTTTTGTAAATTTACTAATATTTCTTTAACCATTCCAACTAAGCTCTAGGCTTGTGCTTGGATATGGTTTACGACAATAGTCAAATGGCGGGATTCGAACCCCCGACCTCGTCGGAAATCCGTACCCTTAACCGTTAGGCTATTGACGCTTCAAGTTGAAAGTGGGGATGGAAATTTGTATGTAAATATCATTTTTACAGTTAGAAGCTTGAAACTTATTATTTAGGCTGTTAATCTATTATAAAAATCAATTGCTGTTCCTTAGTCTCGCTAAAACTCGTAAACGGCTGACCGGATTTATGTTGTCTTGGTCTTGAAATGTTCCTGGATGTCCAGGGAAGATTTAAAATGTGAGAAAAATTTGAATAATTGCCGGGAACTAATTAAGTTTTTGTTCATTCCATGCAAACGGTGTCGCAGGCGAAAGCTAGTAGGATGTAACTGTAGCATTCAAAATTTGTTAGTTTCACCCGAAGGAAACAAAATAATAATAGCGAATAAGGTATAAATCGTCGCGTGTAATATAAAAACATCATGAAGATGTTACGTCAAAGAAACATTACTACCAGTTTGTTACACTACAATTTGCAAGGTCATTGCTTAAATTTGCATTTTATTCATCCTATGTATTTCTTTTATAAAATCCTACCACAAAATAAAATAGACAATGGATTTAAATAACGAAATAATAATTTAACATCGCTTTTAAAATTTGAAAGAAAAATCCCGCGCGGACGAAGTCGCGGGCAACAGCTAGTCTTTTATAAAAAAAATAAGTTCTAATTTTATGTTTTTTTAATGACATTGTCAATTGCTATGTCTTTTTTCAATTGCTAAATTCTGTCTTATTTTCATTTTCTTTATCAAAAAATTATTTCGGCTCCCCTAAAATTTTAAATGCACCATTTGTAAGGTTAGCAAATAACCTTAATTAAGTAATAACTATCATTATTCAATTGCATTAATGGCTGGCTGGTAAGAAAAAAAAGCGACATTATGCGGACCGAGAAAGGAGTTTCCTTTACACTGATGAAATCTGATTGGTTAAGTGTTTTTCCACGCGCATTTGCAATTACAATTGATTAAGATTAATAAAACTTCCTTATTGATAAATTATCGTATTATTAAACGCTGTAATATATACAACTCGGGGCAAATATGACGCTAACCAAATTTAGCTTTTATTTATTTACTTTTTTAATTCAGGACAAAATTTTCGTCATATCACAGACAAAGAATTTTTTTTTTTCCTTTGAATACAATACCGTGGATTAGCTATAGGTATAAAAGCTATAAATTATATTTTTATGGCCAGTTGCTTTGTCTGCTGGAGTCCTAATTTAAAAAGAAAGAGTGCTTCCTCTTTCTGTGTGTCCCCTTGTCTGTCGATAACCATCGGCCGCTAATTTCACAAATGGAACAGGCCGCTTGCTTGCTTTACTTTTTATTTAAAAAAAAAATCGACTTAAGAAATGTCAACTACAAATGACATTTCACTGAAATGTTGTAGGCATAAACGATTGTGCGTGTAAAAGATAAAAAAATATATAATAAAAAGTAAATCCAATAGATTAGATAATTATTATGCCACACCGAATGTTGGAATTCTTAATAGCTTTATTATTTAGTAGTAATAAATAAAAAAAGATATTTACGAATATCAGCATTGTTCTAAAATCAACTGTGTTCCGGAATGTTTTGTCTTTGAGGAATTTAGGTCCTGAGTCTTCAACTAACATAACTTATACCGATATTTTATATTAGAATACAAATTAATCTAATTACTTCTTAAATCAATAATAAAATGAGTCAAGTCTAGGTTTAAGCAGCCATAATTAAAGTCACATATTTTCCTTTTGTCAGTCTATTTAAGGTAGGCAATGCATCTGCATTTGCGATGTCTATGGACCGCTTGCTCGTTTGCCTCCTTATTGACTTACTTGATTTAAAGTCCTATGTCCCCGTAGTGGGGCAGAGGGCGTCCACAGTGCGCCGCCAGTTCGCTCTATCTTGGCCTCTGCGTTTGGCGGGCCATATTAGCCCGACTGCCTTCATGTCGGCAGCTACTGAGCGCCGCCAAGTTTGTTTAGGACGGCCACGTCTTCTTGCTCCTATCGGGATCCACTCCAGAGCCACCCTGGGGATATAACTGGGATCCCGAAGAAGCGTGTGGCCGATCCATGACCTCCTTATGATATTAAAAAAATAAGGTGCTGGTTCGCTCCATCCTCGACATCTTCGTCTCAGAGGTTACCCATGTCTTTGATTACGTCTTTCCACTTTGTATTATATATCACTACTAAACTAGCCAAAATAATATTTACCAACGATATCGTTACAGTTTTGTTCCAATTTGATATCCAGTTTATTTTTCCGTGCACATTATTCCTTAAATTGATAAACAAACAAGTAACAAAAGGTTGTAAGCGAAGAGTTATTTTATTCATAATCGTCCCCAGAGTCATCTAAGCTTATAGTTAACTACTAGATTTATCCTTAATTTTTTTTGTAAGTTAGAAATGTTTAATGAACATGCCTGTTACAGATTCCGAAGTGTTGTAGCCGAGCAGCGTGTTGGCGTTGAACTTGCACCCCGCATCACGGCCGCGTGACGTCGTCGTGACGTGTCGTGACGTATGGCAGATAGGGCGAGCTACGCGTACGACCCGGTCGGGACCGGAGCAGTCAGTCAGCAGCACAGGATGGAGGCGGGACAGTTGTGGCGGCAGTATGTCATCGCCGGCATCGGTATGTCAACTGTCATTTATTTGCGAGTGATTTGAATTTGGAATGAGGAAGAAAAATCGTGCAATTTTATGCGGTGCCAGTGATTATTATTTTTTTTTAATTTTTATTATTACTGTTTGGAAATTACGCGTTATAGTAAAAAAAATAGGATTATTAAATTAAATACATTAAAAACCGTAGTTTTTATACATAAAAAACTTGATACTTCCGTGTGTTTGTATTTTTATTATAATTCGACAATAAGCAGAAAATAAGCGCCAGTTATTCATTTTAATTTTTTACGTTACCAAAATTATCAACATAATATTTAAATTAAATAAAACTCATTAAAAAAACGAGCAAGTTGAAAACAAATACCATAGCTATCACAAAACATAAAAAATAACACAATTTCCCGCGCATTTGACTTCGCTGATTGATATTGGAAATTATAAACACACAAGACGATAAATATTATTCTCGTAAATTATGATTAGTTTAATAAATAATATCTAATTAGATGCATGGATTTATTAATTAAAAAATGGATAATGTTTATGGATGAATAAAATCCATGCATAAACAGTTCTAATTGTGTTCCTGTTCCAAAAATACATTTTTAAACAGTCGGCCAACGACACCGGCGTATTCAGCCGATGCACGTCGGTAAAAAAAGCAAATATGTCAAACCAAAGCGGGAAAAAGAAATTTTTTGCACTTCCTTGTTATCAGAAGAAAACTAAAATTATCTTTTTTTCTTACATATCTTACTACTATTATAAATGCGAATGTTTAGATGGATGGATGTTTATTAGAAGGTATCTTCAGAACGGATGTAGATGAAATTTGACATAATTATAGAACATAGTCTGGAAGAACACATAATAATTATGTTTTTTTTTTAATTCCGAGCGGACGGAATAGCGGTAGACCACTAGTATTATTAAAAATTAAAACAATCTTAAACTATACATCGCATGAAAAAAAAAAAACTTTAGCTTTAAAACGTAAGTAGATATACCCTTTTTGATATTTTTTTCCTAGGTTATTATTACAAAATCTAGGTTATCTTGTATCCTTCTAGATTTGCTTGTTTTACATATCGAATGAATAATGTTTTATATATTCGATATAGGAAGTAAAACATTCAATAACAACGATTACAAAAGAAAATTGTCGATTATGTTAATTAGAAATATGTAGTACGTAATGTCATTGTTACAGTCAATGTGAATTAGTTGTCCTTTTGCATAATGTCCGTATTGTAAAATAACCAAAATAAAAGATGACATTTTGATAATAACTATAGAATTTATGACGTGTTTCATTTTATATTACGACATTTAATTATTAATTTTTAATTATTGAAGTGAATATTTTATTTAATCTTATTATTATAAATGCGAATGTTTGGATAGATGGATGTTTGTTAGAAGGGCGAAAACGGTTACACGAATCTTGATTAAATTTCGCATAGATGTAGAACATAGTCTGGAAGAACACATAGAGTACTAAATAAGTTTTTTTTGTAATTCCGCGGGTAACTGCCAGTTCATTTTAAAAGTGGATTATTTTTTTTTAACATATATTAGGTAAGTTTAGGTTTTGTTAAGTTTAAACTATCTTAGATTATTATTTATCTAAGATTGCCCAAATGATTTTTACCGAATTAAATCGACTGGATAATTTAATTTACAAAATTTCAAATTTCATTAAGATCCGTAAAGACGTTCCGGAGATACCATGTAACAAACATCCATACATCTAAACATTCGCATTTATAATATTAGTAAGTAATAATTTGTCCGGCACACCTGGTCTTTTTTAATAATGCCCGCACCGGCAGTTATCACTTTGACTACAACATTATTACACAGATGCATCTGCGTTTATCATGAACTCTGCATTTACGCAATAGATAATTTATAGGATTAGCATTCATTATATTGTTTTCAAATCAAATGGGAAATAACAAACGAGCGGCATTCGCGATCTTTCGGTGACATGGTGATTTTGAATTACTACAGGTATATCACGTTTCAAACAAATTTCTAATTTAAGTAAACGGAGAAATGTCAAATTCCATACATGACGTCCATTGCAATATTTTACTTTTTTAAAGAAAATTGTGTGATAAAGTGAACTAATACTATGAAATCAGTGTAACCATGTATGAAAAAGAAAGATAAAATAACATTTTAGACTGAAAACGAATGTAGTCTATGGTCTTGATTTGGAACGCATTTTAGGGTAACACTGACCTTTATAAATGGACAGGCTATGAAAGTGATATTTTGTGCCTATTTGATTTTCGTCATTTTGGCGCTAACAATAGCCATGAGAATTCGAACAAATAATAAACATTAAATAATTGTCTATGGATATGTTCTATGTATTGGTTCATATCACAGCATCTTTGTTTATCTAATTTTATTCATTTCCCTTATGCGTTTATTTATCAACAGACGTCATAAACATATTATCTATGCCTTTTGATTGCCCCACTGATCTCGATCTGTACTGTTGGTAAACATTGAGAGAGACAATAGGTCTGGCTAGACCTTTCTTTATGGAAAATATCGTCATCTTATAAAAAACAAAACAAATCTTATAAATACACAATGTTATGTAAATAATAGATTAAAAACAATAACACCGAATCAAATAATGCGATAGGAAATAAAAAAGAGAACTTTTTTTTTATTTGTACATTTATGCCTTTTTCAGGCGTGTTACATATTATTTCTTAATAATATAACATATTACAAATCGTTCTTAATTAATATACGTTATCTATTTATTTTAGTAATAAAAGAGTCTTAAATCTATAATATTAAATAAAATATTAAAAACGAATAATTAACGAAAACATATTATTAAAAGGAGTCCCTTTAAGCAAAGTTCCGAAGATACTGGCAGCGTTACCCCTTTGTTGATAAAAAGGATTTTGAGCTGTCAGACGAAAAAAAAAATAAAAATAAAATTTTACCGCGAAAATGACAACTGAACGATGTTTTAGTGTTTCTTTTATATCAGCTGTATAAAAATTTTGTTAATGGTTTTAATACAAATCTATATTATCTTAAACATATTATTTCATGTATTGATTAGTGTTTTTCCAATGAGTTAAGCGATAATGTTATCAAACGAACATAAGGTAAAGACAATACGTAAGAATTTTAATCCTTGATTTGAAATTGTAAGTCATATGAATTGAATTTTCTTAGACTATCTGTATATACAAAAAGTACTTATACTTTTTCTTAAAAATGTGCATATTAGAGGAAGTTTGAAAGTAGCGCCAGTGATCGAGAAATTGAGGAGTAAAAGATTAGCGTGGTTTTGACATGTTATGAGGAGGGATGATGATGATATAAGCAAAAAAAGTAATGAGATTGAATGTGGATGGCTACAAGGGTAGGGGAAGACCAAAAAAAGTATGGAATAACTGTGTGAAAGAGGATATGCGTAAGAAGGGGGTAGACTCGGATATGACGGCTGATAGAGATGTATGGAGGAGTAGTACATACTGTGCCGACCCTCAATAGGGATAAGGGCAGGTTGATGATGATGACTTTTTCTTATATTAAGCTTGATATTTTCTGCTATACCTCTTACCGTGGGTTTCTGAGACTAAAATTCCCGTTTAAAGCATATTGGTATTTCTGTTTTGTCAGACAGACAGGGATGATATATTTTATCCGCGAACTTTGGTATCAGAAATCCACGGTTACTAATGTAATTAATTCTGTTAATTAAATAGCTTAGTACTTTTATATTGTGTATAATTTGATAAGTGGAAACTTTTGAAATATTATTTGATTCCTCAATACAACGTAAATTTTTCCATTCATTCTATTTAGGGTTCCGTACCTCATAGGATCACTTTTTTATATTATCCGTTAAATCCACTTCTTCTTCCCAACCGATTCTTATAAAAAAAGATAAGGAGGGGAAAGAAGACTAAAATTAGGCTGCCGGCACGCAGACTCGTTAGACTCTACGTGGAATGACATTCGTTTTACGTGCGTTTTATGTGGTCGTGATCACCCGTCCAGCGACAGATGTTGCTGGCCATTTATACAAGCGATTCGATTTATCGCAAAAAAAAAATACATTGTCAATCATTAAAATTATCAAGTGCTTGAAAACAGTATCGAAAACATTTTAATTTTAATTTGTTTGCTGTTAATTAGTTTAAAAAGAACGATATATTATTTACGAATATAAATACATTATTACGAACAACAAGACGTAGAGAACGAGAACGAGAATATATTTCGTTTTAATCTTAGTTCTTACTAATATTATAAATGCGAAAGTTTATATGGATGGATAGATGGATGGATGGATGGATGTTTGTTTGAAAGTATCTCCAGAACAGCTGTATATACTCGTATCTCACTGAAATTTGGCATAGATGTAGAATATAGCTTGGAAAAAGACATAGGTTACTTTTTTTTTTTTTTAATAAGGCGCGAAAAGAGTCGCGGGCGATAGCTAGTATAATTATGTAATTATTTAAGCATTTATTACTGACAATCCTCAAAAGATATGAATAGTTATCAGGGTGTTCGATTATTATTTTACAACTAATATTGACGTATCTACACTATATTTTTTCTATTATTCATTTTAACGGATTATCGTCAACGTAATTTATCTTTAATCCGATAAACCGTCAATAGTTTTTAATTGAGTTATACAGGGTGTTACAAATATTTAAAGATTTGTCCATGTAATTGGAAATTTAAAAAAAAAACAATTAAACCTCCTTTTTAATATTTCACTATTAGCATAATCTTTATTACCATATATTTAGATTTAATTATAAGAAAGTCGTAACACGTTTTACTATTATTATGACCAAAAATCAAGGCAAAAAAATCAGTCTTCCATACTTCAGTCTACTTACCCATAAAGTATATCGTGCGAGTTTATTTGTCTTAAAATTAATTTTTATTTGCTTTCTTACTAATATTATAAATGCGAACGTTAAGATCTAAAGAAAGAAGAGGCTAAAGGAATCGCGATTAAAATTTGACATAGGCTAAATAGTTAAGTTTTTTTTTCAATACAGCACGGACAGAGTCGCGGGCGAAATCTAGTTTATCATAAATCAAACAGTTACCTATATTACGACAAACAGGAAGTTCAAATATTATCATACGCATTGTTATATGTCTTATTTACAATGCATTTAGAAAACATTCCGTCGATATTGTGTCCTATTTCACACTGGCCTATATTTACTACGATAGATAAGCATTTACGCGTGTTATGAAAACTGCTTTGATTAGCATTTGTTTTTATAAAAACTGAGGTGGACAGAGAAAGTGATCTCTAGATGTTATATCGTAAAATTCCACTGAGGAAATACAATTTTATTCAATTGTTTCTATAATGGAAACCTACACTAATCATGAAGAAAAGAACTATAAAAAGTTGTATAAAGTTGTGCTTAACAATATGCGTTTAACATCTAATACAATCTTACTAATATTATAAATGCGAAAGTTTAGATGGATGTTTGTTAGTAGGTATCTTTGGAACGGTACAGATTTTGATGAAATTTGGCACAGATGTAGAACATAATCTGGAAGAACACATAGACTTATAAAATATTATAAACGAATAAATAACTGAAATATATTATTAAAAGGAGCCCCTTTAGGCAAAGTTCAGAAGATACTGGTAGCGTTCTTCCTTTGATAACTAAACTAATTCTTTTTCCGAGGTTGCTGCCAGCTCTTCGTTCCTATGTGATGTCAGATAACTTTTTTGATATTTCCTTAAAAAGCCTTATAGCGCTAAATAGCGCATAGAATAGGCTTATTTTTTTTTTTTTTAATTCCGCGGTGTTACGGGCAACAGCTTGTATGTCACATAAGTAACGACATACTTATATTATAATATTTCTGTAATTTCATTGGTACATGATAAAACCATATATCATTGTCTTATCACTATTATCGTAGGTGTTCGAGATAGCCCCCTATCAATAATTGTCACCGTATTTAAATATTAACTCTGAATTACGGTTTATCAGTGCGAATTATAATCTTTGACTTCATAAAGTCGTACACCGTAACAGTAAACATGCAGAAAGTAAATTATTAATTAAAAATAACATTTAATTAACATTATTACGCGATATTTGATAATTAAATTAACTACAATCACAATAAAGTGCGTTTTAAGTAAAAAATTGGTAATGACCTTGAACTGTCAGATATTATTAAAAAAAGAAAAAACAAGAAAAAAAATACAAAATTAATTTTGTATCTTATTTTTACTTAAAGGATCAAGTCGCGGGCATAGCTAGTTAACAATAAAACTTAATATATTATTTCTTACGGTGAAGGAAAACATCGTGATGCAACCTGCACATATCTAAAAAAATTCAAAGATATGTGTGAAGTCAACCAACCCGCACTTAGCCAGCGTGGTTGACTATGGTCTAATCACCCTTAACTTAGGGTAGGCTCCGAGCCCCTCGGTGGGGACGTATAGTGAGCTGATGATGATGATGATACTATTATAATAACACAGGATGTTTCAAATATAGATTTATAGTACAAACGTTTATGTATTTAATTTGAGGACAATTTGTGTTTCCAATGGTGCAATTCGTGATTATAGCGTAACGTTTTGTAAAAACCTTTATTGTTAACAATACTATAACGCAATGTATTATAAATGTATATTATTTCTCAACATTCAAATGATTTATAATATATAATATTTTACTAACTGTCAGCGGAGAGAATTAATAAAAAAAAATAGTAGCCTATGTGTTCTTCCATACTACGTTCTACATCTATGCCAAATTTCAGCGAGATTCAGCCGTTCTGAAGATACCTTTTGCCAAAAGGTAATGGTGGCAAACGAGCGAGCGGCCACCTGAAATCGCTGAAATAGCGAAGTGACCGTTGCCCATAGACATACGCAATTGTATATGCGTTGCCTACCTTTAGTCGACGGAGGAGATGATGCACAGAAAGAAAATATCTTCCCTTTCCATGCATCTTCTCATCCGGAAAGTCCACTTCCACTTCGCATTCTTTCCTTATAAGAAAAAGGGTGGGACGGGAAAGAGGACTAAATTAGGCCTCCGGGACGCACACTCATCAGACGAAACGCGAAATTGCTTCCACTTCACGCCTGTCTTCTGTGTGGCCTGGTATTTCACCGGACGAGCCGGGCCAATTCGTGCGAGGATGTTAAAGCGGGTTCTACCACTGTTAAAAACTAACTGTTCTAAACATTCGCATTTATAATATTAGTAAGATATAAAAATATATATTTAGTATGGATGTGTTCTTTCAGACTATGTTCTATGCAGAATCTGGCATGCCCGTCGGAGGTGTGTCGTCATATAATTAGAAATTAAAATAATATATTATACATAATTTAAACACGTGAGTGCAATGGCTTTCCCTGGCATTATAAATAGAACAATTGACGCAAATTTGTATGGGTGTGTATGACTCTTATTTGGCTTAGGTTCACAATAATAAACAAAAGAAATCACATGTGAAACGACTCTGTCATTTGTCTTTTCTTTATTAATAGAATTTGACGTTTGGAATCTACCGTTGGCATAGACTAAATAGTACGAGATAACAGACCTTCCTTTAGGTATTAAATAGATTATTGAATTAAGATTTAAGAGTTTTTAGACATTATTGGTTAGAAACATTTAGAGCATGGCTTTCGTTACCAAATCAAGTGTCAGATTGATTAGTGAGGGGACATAAAGGTTGATATTTTAATAAGGCTAGTGTTGCGCTGGTACACCGATAAAGAATCGGATTTTCATTCTTAAATATATTGTGAAATGTCAAAAGAATTTTATAAAGTTCAAATCTAAAATGTCAAGGTATGGATACTTAACGTGTTTGTTATGTATGTACTCATATATTTGACGCTGTGTATGTACCGATGTATTTGAGCAGGGTGAATGTATCTATTAATTTGAGGACTTTTGTTGTACCGATATAATTGATTACTTTTGGTGTTCCTATATATTTGCATATCTTGTCTGCTACGGTATTTATGAAGCTGACTGTACATTAGTAAAATGTGTATAAGACATGGATACGTCAAAAATAGAACGACAACATTGATTAAAACATCAATAAGACTGATTGACGCAGTTCTTAAAGGGAGTGTGCGATGCCTCTAGTTTGGCTTCTCTTCAAAATGATATAATATGATGATAGACAGTCACGTGCTAAATACCATAACTATTCTTTATTTAAATTTGGAGAGATTATAAAAACATAGATACGTAACTTTATAATAGAACTAGCTGTCGCCCGCTACTCCGTCCGCACAGAATTAAAAAAAAACTTAATTAGTAACCTACGTGCTTTTCCAGACTATGGTCTACATCTATCCCTTTCAGCTAGATCCGTTGAGACGGTCCTGTGTTACCTTCTAACAAACCATCCATCTAAGCTGTCGCATTTATAATATTAGTAAGATATAGAACTGTTACTAAATCTGCAAATGCATTTCAAATAAGGTCATAGATTAAGCTAAGCTAGGTTTATTTGCTAGGTTCGGAGCGTCGGTGGCTCAGTGGTCAAGCACTTGACTTGCAATCTGCAGGTCCTGGGTTCGAATCCCGCCATGTACCAATGTGTTTTTCGATTTCCGATTTACATATGTACATTTACCCGACGTTCTTACAGTGAAGGAAAACATCGTGATGCAACCTGCACATATCTGAGAAGAAATTCAAAGATATGTGTGAAGTCAACCAACCCGTACTTGGCCAGCGTGGTTGACTATGGCCTAATCACCCTTAACTTAGCGTAGGTTCTGAGCCCCTCGGTGGGGAAGTATAGTGAGCTGATGATGAGGTTTATTTCTTAGTTTGAATTTAATTGATAATTTCTATTCGAGTTAAAAACAATAATGAGATGTAATTCTTTCAAAATACGACGAGATGTTACAATAATATAAATATTCAACAAAGCTATTGTTATCATATATTTTTAATTGGCAACAGCAAACGGAAATGTTTATCGAATACCTGTTTACATCGATCGTTTAAATGAGAAAATACGATAATGTTCACTTCCAGCGAACGACATTGAACTTGCAACGTATGTAGGAAACCGTAGATATGGATCTGTAGCTGTTGCACGCGACTCCGTCCGCGCGGAATTAAAAAAACTGAATAAGTCTGAATAAGTCCGGAAAGTCCACTTCCACTTCCCATTCTTTCCTTATAAAGAAAAGGATGGGAAGGGAAAGAGGACGGTACGCACACTCATCAGACGAAACGCGGAATCGCTTCCACTTGACGCCTGTCTTCTGTGTGGTCGTGGTATTTTACCGGGCGAGCCGGGACTATTCGTGCGAAGATGTTAAAGCTCACTCTACAACATACAAACGCATACTTTTTATATGCAAAAATATGTGACAAAAGACATATTGATTGTTATCTCCATCCATTTGAAGCCATGTTAAAAATAGATAAAGCCATTCAGTGATGTATTCACGTGTCGCGTTCGAGATATTGGCAAATCGCTCCCGTCCATTCAATACATAAATAACATAAATGAACACAATCAGGCAGACATCTTGTCGCCCGTTTGTAGATTTGATAAATAAAAATAAAATAACAATAAAAAAACAAATGCATTTTAATTAAATCTATTCGAATGTTCCTAATCTATGGGGGTTCTTAAATTTTTTATAAACAAGCGTAAAATTGATAAAAAAAGTATTTAGTAATAATTAATATTTTTTATTAATTACCTTCTATCTTACTAATATTATAAATGCGAATGTTTGGATAGATGGATGTTTGTTTGAAGGTATCTCGAGAACGGCTGCATGGATCTCGCTGAAATTTGTTATAAATGTAGAACATAGTCTAGAAGAACACATAGCCTACTAATTAAGTTTTCTTAATACCGCGAGGACGGAGTCGCGGGTGATAGCCATATTTAAATAATCCTGGCAATAATTGACACTCCTTTTCGATTATGTCAACATTCAGCGTAACAATTTTCACCTCGAATCTGCTGTCAAAATATTTTTTTTTAAATTGAGAACAAGCAGTTGCTCGAAAGTACATCCACACGGAATTATAAGTTTATTAGTAATAAGTATAGTGTATTTCACCCGGGGATAGTGTAGCTTCACAATAGTTAGTTTTTTTTTTCAAATCGGTCCAGAAGTTTCGTAGCCTATTCAATGCAAACAATCAAATATTATAATATTGTTATTAGTACGGGTAAAAGGGTTAACAATATGTTTTCTTATACATATTTCCGTAGTGGAAACTTACTGTAAGATAATATATTTGTCTATGTAGTCTCTGATATGATTCGGTAATAGACGTGTTATTTCGCGCGACTATTTTTATCCACCCCACTTGCGGTCATCCCAATACTTCCGTAATGTCATAGCGTTGTTATATGGTCAGGAATATCAATTGATTTTATATTATATAATTTTTAAACTAATCTTATGAATTTCTGAGACCAAAATCTTCGTTTAAAACTGTCTAAAAACTTTGTAACTCTATTTTAACAAGCAAGATATTACGTCTTATATTTTGGTCTCAGAAACTCTTAGTAAGCCTATGTCAAATCATCAAAAAATAAAAAAGGTCTTGTATTTTATCAATATCTAAGAATATCTCATTTATAATATTTATCTCCTTTTTTTATGTTTTTAATTTCATCTCATCGCCTTCATTCGTATATAAAAACTGTTAAAACCTTTTATCGTCTGTCTTATAGCATTTCTTTTGTACCAAAGACTAACAATGAAGGTAATTTATGACAGCCTAACCCTCTACCCGTATAAACATACAAACAATAATCTATGGTTTACGAGTGTGCACTGCCAGTGTTCATGACGTAAATTGGAAAACAGACCACAAACAAAGTCTATGGTACTTCAATTTATAGCATAACCAGGAGTAAAAACCTTTGCCTTTATATCAAACTAGCTGTAACGCGACTCCATCTGCGCGGAATTAAAAAATAAACTTAAAAAGCCTATGTGTTCTTCTAGACTATGTTCTATATGTGTGCCAAATTTCATCAAAATCCGTTCAGCCGTTCCGGAGATACCTTCAAACAAACATCCATCTAAACATTCGCATTTATAATATAATATTAAAGTCAAATTAAGTATTAATTACTATAAAATGGTGTGAGAATGTTTATTTAAGGTCCAAACGAAACAAAAGATGAACACTTGTGAAAACATTCATTTGTAACATCATCAATTGTTTTGTGTTGGTATTTGACATTCCACAACATATCGCGTATCCTTTATATATAGTTATCTCTTATTTTTCAAAAAGAGTGAGCGGGAGAGAAAACACGCTTAAGAAATTTGTTTTTTACTGTATATTGGCAAGCCACAAATGCATCGTTATAACCTAAAATTGGTAATTCCGAATGAAATCGACTCGAATCCTTTAGTAAGTTGAAAATACACATTAAGTCTTTTGTAAATTGTATTCTAGACGTATTGTAGAGCATTATAAATTATGAAGCTGACATAATATGCAGAAATACGTCGCATAACCTCTTATCAGATCCATTTATATCTAAGATTATAAACCTGAGCGCTTCAACGTTAATTTAAATTCGCATTGTCTTTTGTTTGTTTTCTGCAACATAACTATTCCGATTGCTTTAATCTCTTTTAAATTACATATTAGACGAATTATTATTCACCTAAATATAACAATTATAAATAATAATGTGCAGGATTCTGTTTCGTCATTTTTCAAGGGAAATAAAGTATTTAAATCTTACTCTTACTAATATTATAAATGCGAATGCTAAGATGGATGGATATTTTTTTGAAGTTGATCTCCAGAACGTCTGAATGAACCTCGATGAAATTTGACATAGATGTAGAACATAGTCTGGAAGAACAAATAGACTACTTAATAAGTTTCTAATTCCACGCAGACGGAGTCGCGGACAGATTTATTTCATAAATCTGATTCTCCGAGTTCTAATAGGAATTATTAAGTTCCAAAGGCATAATGAGGTACGACAGGTGCCCCTTTATAATCAATTCTTGCACCTGTAATGCTCTCTAAGATTTCCTCTGACACCAAAAAGGGTGCGACATAAAATCTTGCATTGGGCGCCAGAAATGCTAAAGCCGGCACTGACTAATTTCATTGTTTCTTTAACAGCGAACATCGCGATCGCGTCCACTGGATATTCGATGGGATGGACATCTCCAGTGAATATAAAATTACAAGACAAGAATGCGACCGACTCCCCATTGCCTGAACCACTATCGCCGGATGAATTAGCCTGGGTTGGATCACTGCTTCCAGTTGGTGCTATATTTGGTGCGTTTATTATAAACTAAATACTTAGTTTTTTTAAGACATCACCCATGTTGAAATCATAAATAATTTAAAAAAAATCTTGTTACTTAAAAGAATAAAAAGACGAAGTACTCAAGACAAGACGAATGAGCCCAAACTTGATGAGGTTATGTAGTTTCATTACGAAGTTCCTATTGCGATATAGGTAGGGAACCGTACATTTAATAGAGATAAAATGTTGCCTATGTTCCAAATTACATCCAAATAACTTCACCAGTTCCTAAGCTACGTGCTAACAAACTTTTGCATTTATTATACCAAAGATACATTTTACTAGATGTAGTATAAATACACCAGCAAGAAGCCGAGACCCTTAACTTAGGGTAGGCTCCTGCCCTGAGCCCCTTGGTGGGGACATATAGTGAGCTGATGATGATGAATAAAAATACTAAGACATTTCTCAACAGGGCCTTTCATCGGTGGTTTAGCGGCATCAAAGATAGGTCGCAAATGGGGTCTAATGAGTTCCGCTATCCCACTATTCGTGGGCTGGATTCTAGTCGCCGTGGCCAAGAACGTGGGCTACCTTTACGCCGGACGGATATTCTGGGGCATTGCTGTGGGCATGCTCTTCACTATATCGCCAATGTATTGTGCCGAAATCGCCACTGTGAGTAAATTATACTTAAGAGAGAAATCTTTATTTTCTCTTGATCTATACTAATATTATAAAGTGAAAGAGTTTGTTTGTTTGTTTAAACGCGCTAATCTCAGGAACTACTGGTCCGATTTGAAAAATTCTTTTTTTGTTGGATAGTCCATTTATAGAGGAAGACTTTAGGCTACATGACATTACGCTGCGACCAATAGTTTTTTTTCTGCGCGGACGGAGTGGCGGACGACAGCTAGTTTTCTATAAAATTCATCTTAAATAAAGCAAATTGTAGATAATTTAACAACGCATAGTAATATTTTTTATGTATTTCCTTGTCAATTGTCTTCATGACCCAGAAATTTTATAGAATGGTCGTATTGTTATACATATAGGTCAATAGCCGACATGTCTGTCGGGTTATCTGTTTATACCCTAAATACAAATATAATAGAGTATTGTCATAAAACGCACAAAGGAAGACATAATTTTTCTATATAGAAATATTGGAAAAAATAGCCTAAAGACTACTTTTTATACCCGCGTGCAACAGCTATCTTCCCGTCGAAATCTGGCCATCCGTTTCAAAAATTACCAGCAACAAACGTGGCCTTTTGTACAGACAGACAAAAATTTTAATTGGATTTTCATTATCAGCAACGCAAACACATCATATGTGTGACATTACATATTGACAATCCAATTTTATTAATATGTAAACAATGGGTTACATAATAATTTTTTCCTTAGAATGAAGTCCGCGGTGCACTGGGTTCGTTCCTGCAAGCATTCATCACTCTCGGCTTCTTGTTGGTATACGGAATAGGTCCCTTCGTCTCATACAACGTAGTAGCGTATGTGGGCGTCGCGTTTGTAGCAGTCTTCAGTATCTGCTTCTACTTCATGCCTGAATCACCGATGTATCATCTTATTAAAAGTAAGTACACAGCCGTGAAGTTACGACGAAGGAAAACATCGTGATGCAATCTGAGAAATACAATATGTGTGAAGTCAACCCGCACTGAGCGAACGTTGACTATGGCCTAGTCACTCCTAACTTAGTGTAGGCACAGAGCCCTTCAGTGGGGACGGATAGTGAGCTAATGACGATGACAGGGACGGCAACCAGGGCGCTGGATAGAAAGGGGCGCCACGTTATTTAGTAAGGCTAATATAGTTTAAATCTTGTAATACTAAAGTTATAATTTTCTAGGTGATCGTGAGTCAGCTGCGGAATGTTTGATGACAATCCGCGGTAGATCCCGCACTGGTATTGAGACGGAACTCAACCAGATCGCGGCAGACGTCAACGCTTCTATGGAGAAAACCGCCACTGTGAGTAAAATTATCAGAATTATGCCATTGTATGAAAACCAGGTTAATTTAGATGCAAAAATGCAAAATCGTCTAAAGTCAATCCTTAAAACTTGCACAAAGATAGAGGAAGATAGAAGAAAGTATAAACAGATTAGTTGCGCCTCAGTGTTCTTCCAGACTATGTTCTACATCAGTGCCAAATATAATCAAGATCAGTTCAACCGTTCCGGAGATACCTTCTAACAAATATCCATTCATCTAAACTTTCGCATTTAAAATATACCAATAGTAACCAGTGACTCCGTCCGCGCTGAATTAAAAAAAAACTTAATCAGTAGCCTATGTGTTCTTCCGGATTATGTTCTACATGTGTGTCAAATTTCATCAAAATCCAATGATCCGTTTCGGAGATACATTCAAACAAACATCCATCTAAACATTCGCATTTATAATATTATATTAATAAGATTGTATGGATTCTTAAAAAGGGAGTGCCAACATACATTTACAGTCAAAAATATGTTGTTAAGTCAAAATAAATGTTTTCAATCATCATCAGCTCACTATACGTCCCCACCGAGGGGCTCGGAGTCTACACTAAATTAAGGGTGATTAGGTCATAGTCAACCACGCTGGCCAAGTGCGGGTTGACTTAACATATATCTTTGAATTTCTTCTCAGATATGTGCAGCATCACGATGTTTTCCTTCACCGTAAGAACGTCGGATAAATGTACATATGTAAATCAGAAATAGAAACACACATTGGTACATGATTCGAACTCAGGACATGCAGATTGCAAGTCAAGTGCTTGACCACTGAGCCACCGACGCTCCTATTCTCGCTCGCTCCGATGTTTTCACTGGACTTGTTAAATGTAATTTCCTTTGAATATATTAATCATTTTGACAACATAAATAATTAAAGATATTAAACAGATGCATTCTACCTTGGCTGTAATTTTGGTATAGTTTATTTATTAAGGTTTACGTTAACCACAATAAATGGAAATTCATTGCCAATATTTAGGTAATTCGTTGGATAACAAACTATTTGAAAAGGAAATTTATAATTGCTGACGTATATAAAGGCAAAATACGTAGTTTATTATATTGTAACGTATTTAATCGCGAAATATTCTGTGGCCCTAGCACGAATGTTTGTGACAATCGCCATCGTATCGTATTTTAACAGTGGTAGAGCCCGCTTTAACATGTTCGCACGAATAGTCCCGGCTCGTCCGGTGAAATACCACGACCACACAGAAGACAGGCCTCAAGTGGAAGCAATTCCAACTACAGTCTGATGAGTGTGCGTCCCGGAGGCCTAATTTAGTCCTCTTTCCCTTCCCACCCTTTTTTTTACCGGTGGCCGCTCGCTCCTTTGCCATCTTATGATATAAAAAAATCGTCATCGACATTTTATTAAAATTTGTGCAGTTTGGGGCGTAAAGTACACCAAAAATGTCATGCTAATTTGGACATAATTAACAAAGACTAAATAAAGACGATTGTCACTATTATTCTTGATAGATTCACATACACTTTTTATCTTACTAATATTATAAATGCGAATGTTTGAATGGATGGATGAATAGATGGATGTTTGAAGGTATCTCCAGACTATGAATCTCGCTTAAATTTGGCATACTTGTGGAACATAGTCTGGAAGAACACATAGGCTTATTAAGTTTTGTTTTAATTTCGGGTGACTACTAATAATATAATATTATAAATGCGAATGTTTAGATAGATATATGTTTGAATTTATAATTTGATGTATGTAATTTGTCATACATATAGAACATAGTCTGGAAAACATAGACAACTATTTTTTTTTAAATACCGCGTGAAGGAGTCGCTTGTGACAGGTAGAATATAATATTATTTTTTAACAGTTGGCAGACGTGTTCCGCGGCAGTAACTTCAAAGCTTTTTACATCTCTTGCGCGCTGGTATTCTTCCAGCAGTTCAGTGGTATAAACGCTGTTCTGTTTTACATGAACACAATCTTCAAAGCAGCTGGGTCTGATTTAGATCCATCCATTGCTACTATCATTATTGGTGCGGTGCAGGTGTGTATCAAAAATAAATGTTAATTTTTCTTAATTTATACCTCTGGATATTTCAAACTGTGTTAAAAAAGGAGTCAGTACCGACTAGTTTCGAGCCCATCGTATACCTTTATCAGGGTGAGTGGGTCGTGTAGTATGTGGACCTTGATGAAGGGCCCTCGATGGGCTCGAAAGTAGTCGGTGCCGACACCGATCAATCATAATGTGAGTGTTGATTTCTGAAACCAAAATCTCTATATAAAATATATCGTCTTCCTTGTCATTACCTTTTACAAAATAGAGATAACAATATGTTTTAAACGGGAACTTTGGTTTTAGAAACCTAATGTTAGCAGTTTATATATCAGTTAAAAATAAGGAGGTTCTTAATTTGACTGTATTGTTTTTCTTTTGTCAAGGTCGTGGCATCAATGATTACGCCATTGGTGGTAGACAGGCTTGGTAGAAGAATTCTCTTGTTAGTCTCTACATGCGGAACCGCCATTGGTTTGGTAAGATTTTATTATGTTTTAATATATTCACCTCTATAATAAAAGCATCGTATTAAAAATAAACTTATTTATCCGACTCCAAGGACCAATTTTATTTTTTTATTGTTTTTCTCGTTTTTAAAAACTGAATTAAGAATTACTTTTTGCCTCAAATTAAAGTAAAATAATATTTCTTCGACTAAATAACCAAAGATTTAAGATAAGTGGCAAATACTTTAACTAAAGGATTATTTCCAGGCTCTTTTAGGTATGTACTTCCTGCTCAATTCACAAAACAGTCCAGTGGTATCCAGCATTGGGTTCTTACCTATCCTCTCCCTGGTCTTGTTTATCGTCACTTACTGCTGGGGTCTGGGCCCTCTGCCCTGGGCGGTGATGGGAGAACTCTTACCCATTGAAGTTAAAGCCGTCGCCTCACCGATAGCTACTGCTTTCTGCTGGATCATGTCTTTCTTGGTTACCAGGTAAGTTATTATGAATATTAAAAAAAAATGTGTGGACAATTTTGTTAGAATTACTATTGAATCTCTTTAGTCTTTAACCCTTAAGGTACTTTTTGATACGGTTCTGTACCCTTTAAATGGTGTACTATTGGAACCTGAGAGCGTCGGTGGCTCAGGAGTCAAGCAGTTGACTAGCAATCTGCAGGTCCTGGGTTCGAATCCCGCCATGTACCAATGTGTTTTTCTATTTCCGATTTACATATGTACATTTATCCGACGTTCTTACGGTGAAGGAAAACATCGTGATGCTGCACATGAGATGATGATTTGATGAGAAGAAATTCAAAGATATGTGTGAAGTAAACCCACACTGGGCCAGTATTGACTACGGCCTAGTCACACCTTAGTTAGAGTAGGCTCGGAGCTCCTCAGTGGAGACGTATAGTGAGCTGTGCGCTCTTCAGAGTAGTTTCTGACATGACGTAAATATGATACCACCAGGTTCTTCGAGCCGATCGCTGAAGCTGTGGGCATGTACGTGGCATTCTGGATATTTGGTGTTTGCTGTGTGTGCGGATTCTTCTTCACATTGTTCCTGGTGCCGGAGACCAAGGGTAAAAGTCTGCAGGAAATTCAAGAGATATTGGCTGGCGGGTATGCATCTTTATTACAGTTAAAGAATTAAACTTCCCACAGGATCGAATATTGTACAGCAAAAATTACCTTAAAGCTCTTCGTGCATAAGGCAACGTAAATCTTTGAAACTAACATTGTATGCTTCCATTGAATCTTGCACGCACTCCGTACACATAACGTGGAATCGTCTATTTGGTCAATATAGAAACTTCATGTCAACTGTATAGATTTGCTGCGCCATTTTGAAAATCGTAACTTTTCTCACGTTCTTGACAAACAGTTTACGCGCGAATGGCTTAGACGATGACAGATAGAAATGTCAACGATACGTGTCTATGTACGATACTCTATGACATTAAATTGCGAATACACTTCTAGATTAAAATCACCGGGGGGGGGGGGTTTAGAAAAAGTTCATTCGGTAAGCCAATCCGTAAAAAACTTCAAAAATGTATTTAACTGTCAATAACTTTCTATAAGTCACGTGATTGTCGTGCAGTTCATCGCTTCGAAGCGAATGCACTTTGTCTAAACACCCCGGATCTCAAAGTTTACATTGCCTTATCTACGTAGAACTAAAGAGCTATGAGTGCAGAGGAAATTCGTCAATGTTATTTCACTGGATAGGAAATTAACATCCCCGACTTTAATAATATTAATGGTTATACTTTTTTTACAGGAAATCAAAGCCCGAGAAAGCTTAATCCTTGAATATAATCTGTGGAGTTTGAAATACAGCGAATTATAGATAATATATTAGTGAAATTAGCATATATTTTGTATTACTATTTTTTCTATTGTGGTTATTGTGTGTGGTCAAATATATTTATACCGTTTTTTTATATAAGAATATATCTTAAGTGTTACAAAAAACAGTGTGATTGATCAATTTCTATTAGCAGTATTAATTATTATGCTTCTTATTTAAATAGTCGTTGCTATAAAATTCAATTACAAATATTTTTGATCCAAATATATCTCTAGTTAACAATACAGTAATGTCATCTTAATTTTTTTATAACTTAATTTATATTTTTGTGTGTTTATTTAATTACTTATTTATTTTTTACAAGAAAATAGTAGCCAAATTGTCAAGTCAGGGACTAATTTAAAAAAAAAAAAAAACTATAAACGCTGATTCGTATGAGCGCTTTTTAACGACATGTTAAGGTTGGCAGCTCTTTAACGATGAACGTTTTAAATTCAGAGTTCCGTTCATACAACGTTGCGCAAAAATAGCGTCGCGTTTTTAACGGACGTTATTAAAAGCGCTCATACTAATCAGAGCTAAAGTTAGCAAAATATAATTTATTTATAAATTTTAATAGCTAAATTATATTTAATTTATTTGCTTGATAATCAAATATAACCCAGTGTATATTAAATATTAAAAAAAATTACCTTTTAATATACAAAATAAACAAAAAATATTTTGACATTAGATAAAATATCTGTAAACCATAGATTATAGGACATTTTTACAGGTAATTAATCTATGATGAAATATTTGACATCTAAAATTATAAAATAGAATTTCCAGTCACTGTGTTTTAAATAATTAAAAATCACTGGGGAATTTACCCCAATAAAAGGCCTTTGTGTTCCGTATTAGTTTTTAGGTTATATTCCTATGGTTTCTTTTTTATAAACACGTTAACAGGTAAATTAATATATGAATGAGATACGACTAGTACCAAAGTACAAAGTTAGTCGATAGGTTATTTGAACACCACTTTTGTGATACATGAATGAATTTATATTTGTTATTGTAAATAATATAAGTTAAGATTATTGTTTTAATAAATCTTTTATTTTATATGCATATTTTATTTACCAAATAACTGCAAATATTTTATAGAGTTAAAAAAAAACACGAAACATCAGGGGATGGATGGGATTAAGTAAGATATCACAGGTATTTATTTTCTGATAACGTTTTGATGAAAAAAACATTATAATTTTGAACATTTCAATATAACTTTTTAAAACCTGACAAAATATAACCTTCAACCCATCTTATATATATAAAAGAAAGTCGTGTTAGTTACACTATTTATAACTCAAGAACGGCTTTACCGATATGGTTGAAAATTGGTGAGGAAGTAGCTTAGAGCCAGGAGACGGACATAGGATACTATTTATTCTCGAATTTATGCCTTGAAGAGCTGCTTTTAACTTATCTATATATTAAGTTTTTTATATAGGTATCCACGCGGACGGGGTCTGAGCGACAGCTACTTACAAATAAAAGGCAAAGGTCAACAAGTTACTAATAAACATCATGTTTTTCAAATAAGATTATCTTAAACAAGATTGAATTATAAAGATTTTTACAATGAAAAGGTCATTGTCTCAACAATAAGACATTGTTAAACTGATTATGATTTTATCAACCACTAACTGTCGCCCGCGACTCTGTCCGCGCGGTATAAAAAACTTAGTAACCTATGTTCCAGATTATGTTCTACATCTATGTCATTATTCGTGTTCCGTTCAACCGTTCTGGAGATACTTTCAAACAAACATCCATCCATCTAAACATTCGCATTTATAATATTAGTAAGGCGTTGTTTTATTTCATCGATAGAAAAATGATTTCGATTGTTTTTTTGTTGTTTTTTTTAAAGATAAAAGAAAAACTTCATTTTTTTAATAAATCATTTATTTGCATTTTACAATAAATGTAAGTTATCGGACGTAATTGAGAAATTTTACAATAATATTGTACATTTTTTTTACATTTAAAGGTTTGTATAATTTACGTTAAATTACTTAATTTAATTATTAATTTCAAGCTTAACGTTTTGAAGATGGGAAATTTAGTTTGAGTTAGTATCTACCTTAAAAATGATACTTTGCTTTTGTAAATTTTAAGAAGATGATAAAATATAAATTATACTTCGATAACCTTTGAAAAAAGGCACTCTAAGAATTTTCATCATTACTATAAAAATTGTTAATTTTGTTTAGGCAAATATGACTGAAAATAAGCTGCCTATAAAATTGCTAAATAAAAATTTCAAGAATTTCATTAAGAAATCAATTTTAGAGATTCTTACTTGTTATTCCTATTTATTGTTATTACCTCGTTACTCATTTTTTTCTTTTTTTTCATCTGCTTGTGGCACAATTATTTTGACGTAAAAGGTTAACGGAAGCATTGTTTTTTTAATATTTGCTGAATTAAACTTATAAAATTAAACGCTTATTAACGCTATTCGTCAGTCAGTCATGTTTATATTACTTTAGTAGATGTTTACAGATAATAAATTATCTATTCGTCAATAATATCTTTATTTAAAATTAAAAAAGGCACTATTCGAACTCCTTCGATATATCGTCCATAGCTGTCAGTACATCACAAATACTGGCCGCATATAACCTTATATCATCATTCTTTTTAATTTTCAAACTGGCACAATACAATTTTTTATACATATCTGTCATTTTATCGTAATCTTTATTTGATTTAGACCTACAATATTGTATGATGCTTTTCAAAATAAAATGTAACCTATTTTCGTATAAAGAAAGAAGACTGTGTTCGTTCTTTATTGTCTTCTCTTCTGCGTCTTCTGGTTTCGGTGGCTCCTTCTCTTCTGGGTCTTTGTTCTTTAGTAATGTCATAACAGAATGACATTGACGTAAAAGTTGGACAGCGGTTTGCAAAGATTTGAGTTTAAGGTTAGGTGATACTGCAAAAAATAATATTATTTAAAAAATACGTTGTTTGACAGTTCAAAGATTCAAAAACGTCCTACAACCGTACTCAGAGTCAACAAAAGATTGTCTTAGTGTAGATTTTGTATGAGAAATCTACAGTAATGAGATGTTTAAGTACCCAATAAACACTAATAGGGCGGCAGTAAGCGAAATTTGTTTTAATTTAGGCATAACTAACAAACTAATAGCTGTTCTACTTATTTGTGTTATATTTAAGTAAGCTATCCTGTTCTCACAATCAAATATGTTTTAAAAAGATTTAAAAATGTAGGAATATCACAGTGGTCGTAACTTTTATTACTCTATGATTATTTTTTATCTGTTTCATATTTGTCTATGACTTTACTTTTTTAAAACAAACAAATCTTAAAATATCACGGCTATGGTTTTATTAATGTTTGTATAATGTCAAAACAGTTTAATAACAATTTGTTTGTTTTATGTCGACGTGGCATCGCATACGCTACTACAAAAAAATATTTACATAAACAGATTTACTATACTTCCTCGAGTCTTTAACGCATCCATTTTATATCTACTGTTAGGAAGAAAACCCGACAATGTGCCGGTGTACTGGCGCAACACTAGCCTTATTAAAATGTCAATTATGTCCCCTCACTAATCATTTTGACACTTGACTTTGTAACGAAAGCGCGCCATTTCGCGCCAAAGGATTCTATTTAATATATTCTAAAAGTATATAACTTTAAGATTCAACTGGATTATAATTTTTTAGATAGCAAAATGTATATTTGGCATATATTAGTAAGATATTCTCATATCAAAGCAAAGCTCTTATCAATAGAAAAAGCAAGAAAACGAAATCCGCGTACATGTGCTAGTATACATTTAGCGTAAATCAACATGCCACGTCAAAACCGGTGAGTTGGCAATGCGCATTATTTTATTGGAGCTGATTATAAACATATCTTTATTTACTTGGCAAATAACATAAGCTATTATGTATTTTTAAATATGACATTATATTGACGAATGTTTTCAAACAACTGCAAGATATTAAAATTTAAAAATTAATTTCATTAGATTAGATTTGATTACGAAACGTAAATTCTAGAGTACCAATAGCCTAGTGGTTAAGAGTACGGGTTTCCGATCAAGTCGAGAGTTCTCTCTAGAAGTCTATTGTAAATCATATCCTATCCGAAACCTTTTAGGGAACATACCCATACTACGTGAATTATTTTTTAGTTTATTCAACGCCTCCTTCCTCTCGGTGAACACTCGTAGTATAAACCAAAACCCCCTCTCCCCCTTTAGTTTTTTTTACGTATTAATTAATTGCATAAGACTGCATGCATACATAAATTACTAGTGAATTATTTATTATGAAAAAGAACAACTAACGACTACCTGACAAAAACCTGACCCCCCCCCCTCCTGTGACTGACCGTAGTATTTCAAAGACTCCGCCCCCCCCCCCCTAAAAGGGTCACGTAGTATGGGTACGTTCCCTTAGTACAATAAATATTAGTAAATTAACACATTATTCCTAATATAAAAAAAAAGGTTTGTCCATTCAAATTTTAGTTAATATTAATAAGAATTGTAAGCATCAACAGCTTAATGGTTAAGGGTATACAATCATGTGGTCGGAGGTTCGAAATACGATTCGACTATTATAAACCAAATCCTAGCGAGCCTTGACCTTACTTTTAGACATTACTAGCTGTCGCCCTCAAATACGTCCGCGTGAATATATAAAAAAAATAATTAGTGCAGCCGTTCTTGAGTTATAAATATTGTAACTAACACGACTTTCTTTTATATATATATATATAGATATTAGAATCCTTTGTCGCGAAATGACGCGCTTTCATTACAAAGTGAAGTGTCAGAATGATTAGTGAGGGGACATAAATGATATTTTAGTAAAGCTAGTGTTGCGTCACATCGGTATATCGGATTTTCTTTCTAACCGTTTGTCCACTCATATCTCAGTTATTCTAATCGGAATTAAAAAAAAAGCTATTGCATTCCATAGGTTAACTAACTATGTTTTCCCACTTACCAGCTGCCTGAGTTTCCATAGCGGCGACATGTTCCAGTCTGACGGTCAACACCATACCGGCGTCCTCCAGAGCAGCGAACAGATTCGCAGCCGACTCGTATTGTACACGAGTTGCATTCAACAGAGCACGACGACGTGCACCCTCCTCACGTGTTATTCTATACAAACGTTATACCTATTGATAGCCTAGCCTAATGGTTAAGGGTATGGATTTCCGAACGAGGTCGGAGGTTCGAATCTCGCCATTCGACTATTATCGTAAACCATATCCTAGCACAAGTATAAAACTTAGTTGGAATGATAAAAGAAATATAAGTAAATTTCCAAAAAAAGCTGCTAACATTTTAGAAAAAAAAACGAAACTAGTTTTTTTTCTTTAAATAGGAGAAGGGGCCAATCAAACGCCCATAGATTACAAAGTTGCGATATTAAGGTAGGGCGTAGTGGATCGAACGCCCAGGGCGCTTGGCATAAGGGGGCAGAAGATACCCT